>NW_024599250.1:0-31127 GCF_004379255.2 Salvia splendens | reverse complement strand
CCTCCCAAATCAATTAACTTCTTTTTTTCAGGCAGAGTGGACCAAAGAAGTTCTAAAAACTCCCCCTTGACAGGATTATCAATTTGAGACCCATACACCATGATTCCCCAATGCATCAAAGCCTTATAACTGAAGCCTTTCAAAATCAACAGAAAATGACACCCTAGGATTCCGATCTTGCCATGGCGGGATTGAAACTGACCGCAACAAGAAATGCAGCTTAAAAGACAAGTTAAATTAACCTATTCATGCTACAGCATTATAACCTAATTAGTCGTAACAACAATCACAATATTCATCATCCACAATCCCCTACTTGAAAATTTACATAACAATTGAATACTTAAAAACCGACAGAATAATGGTAAAGAAATCAACTTACTGGATTAAGATCCATGCTTTGGGGATTTACGATTTGCAAGATCTCCTTCAATTTCGACTCTTGAGATGGGTGTTTTTGATAGGCGTGCGTTGATGTTTAGTCCAGTTCAACAAATTCCGAAATACGGAGCTTTGGGATTTGGGTGGTTTCTAATCATAATTTGGCCCCAATAGTTATGAGATATGTCAAATAAACCCCTAAGTTCTTTGTATTTATGAATTCAACCACCCTTTTATTAAGAATGATAATTTGAGCTTGAGTTTAAAACGGATTGGATCAGAAAATCAAATGCTCTACAAAATTTAGGAACAAATTCGAGGAAACATGCTGCAGTGTATTTTTGTTCTGTCAGATTCCGGGTATGATCTCTAATCATTCATTTCCCAACCCAACTATTTTCATGGTATATGCGTCAATTAATCGTGGTGTGATCAGATTTGAGGGGTTACATTTTACATATTCAGCTATCAGAATTGAGAATCAATATTTACTGGCAGAAATAAATTGTTGAAAAGTTTATTAGATTTAATATTCCTGGCATTATTAAGTTGTTGAAAATCACTATGTACTGGCAATATTCCAGCTTTGAGAAATTGTTTATGGAATTTCTGTTTCAACTGATATTGGTTCACCAGTCTTCAGCAATAGAAGTTTGCAGCATAGTAGTATTTTTTCGTAAATTTGAAGAATGGGATTTCTCTTTTGGTAACTGAATTACTGAAAGAATAAGTGAGTAGACTGATGATTGATATTATCTGAAATTTCAGGGAAGTGTTGCTTGAGAAACAGCTTACTGGTCACAGGGTTGACCGTGCCATATGTGATTGGTTCTGGAACCAAATACTTACTCAAGGTGATTCTTTGAAGGTATCCCCAGCTGCAATCATTGTGATGCGATTCAATTCTGCATGAATATCTGTTCACTAGATCTGTGTGTCGTTAACTTGATGCCTATTTTAGTTTTAAGTCTATTACTATGTGTTTTTCTTTCCCTTGTGATATTATAGCTTGTACCTGTTATTTCTTCACCCACCCACTACCTATTTCAAGTGGTTCGTGAGGGGATCACCTTCTTGGCGTGCACCCAAGTTGAGATGCCACCTTTGATGGCAATTGAGGTGGGTACCATAGGTCCTGCTTCTTTTATTTAACTACAGTCAGATCTTTCAGTTCTACAAAGGGAAATGTGGTTTCACTAACTCCTCTTCCAAAACTCGAACTGGTATTTGCAATATAAATTCCTTGAAGGATTGAGTTAAATAATTAAAATGCATGTCACCAACTAAAGCTCTCACTATCATTTTGTGTGCTTGAATATAAAATGCATGTCTTAGACTCTTAGGCCAACTAAATGTATGAGGAATTGTTATTAGAAAGCCTACATTTCAAAAACCATTGAAAGCTTAAATTATAATTTCAATTAAGCACAAGGATCATCACTTGCAAGTGCCATGTGAAATCATTGTTTTGGTTGTTGCTCTGTATTTTTTATACCACTCTATCTTCATGGTTCCATTGTTGATACTCTTAAAAAATGAAAATAAAACTTTTCTTACATGGCACAACCATCTTAACGGGAATGATATTGGAATTATTCGATTTAGCAAGAGAGTTTATTGTACATATGGCTATGTGCATTGTGTTAGTACTCCATGCATTAAAACAGTGATAGTAGGGATGTCATAGAATTATTTGATGCCACAGAGAGTTACAGATATGGTACATATCATCAGTAGAAAAGATGTATCGAGCATGTATTCAGGCATGCAAGCATGCACTGCAGAAACAGAACACGTGTATCTAAAAAATAAGTCTCTTATCTTATACTGCCACACCATGAAATGTATAGTATGGATTTTCAGTATAGATTGAGCAGATGTTATTAAACACTTGACCGTGTGATTTCTAGTTCCTTTGCAGGGTGGCTGATGTTCTTTCAAATTATTTGGATGGCTTGAATGAAGATCTGATTAAGGATAACTTTGTTATTGTTTATGAGGTATCTATATTCTGTGATTTTGCAAGATGGTTATATTTAAGATAACTGGTGTATCATGTATGCACACATAATAACACTGTCCGAAAATTTGTTATTAACATTAGGGTGGTGCTTTGTATATTCCATATGCATATTCATCTATTTGGTTGGTCTAATATACTATATGGTTTATAAGTTGGACCGTACAGTGATGTGACAGGAAATATTGTAAAGAATCTGTTGCAATATTTTTTGGGGATTGGTCCTGAATATTATGGATTCGGTGTGTGTTACTATGAAGGAGCATTTATTGCTGTAAGTTCTTAAATGGATAGTCAGAATTTTTTACAAAAGAAGTTTCACTGGCTTGGGTTAGACAATAGATACAAGGGACACATGTTGATAAAACACTATTTATCTACATGAGCAATTGTTTTATTGCTATAAAATAATGGGCCATTTGTCAATGTATTGCACTATGTTTTTGCATTTATAATTCATGTGATATCCTTCTAAGCTATTTTAAAACCCTAAGATGATTGAACTAAATGCTTTGCAGCTGCTGGATGAGATGATAGACAATGGCTTCCCTCTAACAACTGAACCTAATATCCTAAGGAAATGATAGCTCCTCCAAACATTGTTAGTAAGGTTTTGAGTGTTGTTACTGGTAATACGTCCAATGTGAGCAATACACTTCCAGGGGCAACTGCTTCTTATGTTCCATGGAGAAAAACAGACCTTAAGCATGCCACCAATGAAGTTTATGTTGATTTAGTGGAAGAAATGGATGCTACCATAAACAGGTGCTTGAAATACCTATTACCTAGAAACTTATGTGTACCTCTCTTTGCATTTATTTCTGAAATTTGATTTCGTACAAAATTCTGCTCAATATCGCAATCTAATACCACATATTTGGCTCTACTCTTTGTGGTCTGGTATTCTGGGTAAAAAAGCGCCAAATCAAGTTTCAAACATAAATGTTACAGATACCAATGCTAAGGTTGTGGTATGCACCTTGCATTTACTAAATTACATCAATCACTATATTTCTCAAAACAATTTATTCTTTATAGGGACTTTATTCACAATCTTCTAACTGCTGAAGCTTGGCCTAGCTTTAACTTTAATTCTGTCATTCACTCGTCTCCTACTTCAAAAAATTATGAGAGCATTTATTTTGTAAGAGACGTTGTGGGGGTTGGGTAGAAGACTAGCCCTGGTAACTTCTTAAAGATTAAATTGTTGAGCATTACTGAATTTTCTTTCAGATTGTATTGTTTTTCAAATTATATTTGCTGGATGTTCTTGATCGATACATACACAGATGTTGAATGTTTATTTTATCTGTTTATTCTATCACACTCTGATTACTCTAACCTTCTCATCTTTCTGCTTAGAGATGGGAATCTGGTGAAATGCGAGATATATGGTGAAGTTCAAGTAAATTCAAATTTGTCAGGTCTCCCTGATCTCACTCTGTCGTTTGCGAACCCTTCAATTTTTAATGACGTGAGATTTCACCCTTGTGTTAGACTTCGGCCATGGGAATTAAACCAGAATTTATCCTTTGTGCCACCTGATGGACAATTTAAGCTCATGAGTTACAGGTTTGCAGAGTCTCAGTGTCCTCGTGTATTTTGTATGCAAACTTTACACTATACTTTAAATACACATTGTTACCTTTCAGGGTAAAGAAGTTGAAGAGTACTCCGATATATGTGAAGCCACAATTCACTTCAGATTCAGGGACATGTCGTATAAGTGTTTTGGTTGGAATTCGGAATGATCCTGGAAAGCCAATTGACAATATTACAGTTGAATTCCGACTACCACCTTGCGTCACGGCATCCGATCTTTCTCCAAATTATGGATCTGTAAATGTTCTTGCTGACAAGGTATGGGTTCTCCAGTAGTGAATGTCATCCTAGTTATCTGACCATTATATTGAAGACACCAACTGAACATACAAATGTTTCCCACATTCAGTTGAATACTAGTATGAATTTGGGATTTTTGTGGTACTTGAAGTAGTTTATATTGGATTGCTAATATTGCTTCACTTGGCATCGCCTGTTTCTGCAGACCTGCTCCTGGACAATCGGGCGGATGCCAAAAGATAAAGCTCCTTCTATGTCCGGAACCTTAGTGCTTGAAACAGGTATGGAGCGGCTTCATGTATTTCCCACTTTCCAAGTTGCTTTCCGGATCATGGGAGTCGCTCTCTCTGGCTTAAAAATCGATAAGCTGGACCTGAAGAATCCACTTTCTCGTCCGCATAAAGGTTTTCGGGCTCTCACAAGGGGAGGTGAGTTTCAAGTGAGATCATGATTTCTCGACGCAATAAAAGTGTGACTCTTCAGTGTTTCTGTTGTACATTTATATATCAGAGTGCCTTTGTGTTATGTGTAGCGTTTTAACCATAAGTGATTTGGATAGTAATGATTTTTTGATATTTTTTTTTGTTGCAAATATTAGTTCACACTTAGATGGGAATTGATATCTGATTCTAATCTGTTTCTGGAGTTGATTTTCTGTGATTTGGATGTTAGCAAGAGATAAGATACTAAGGTGAGGTGGAAGAGAGGGATGGTTAAATGGAATTTTGTTTTTGTTTTTTTGTTTCTTTCAAAAAATTTCATATTAAAACAGGGATTGCTATATCATTTTCTATTTCAGCAACTCAGATTCGATTTGGATAGGATTTCTACGCAAATCACACAAAAAAAAATAAGATCACGTGTAAAATATAAAGTATCCAATTTTTTTTTTAATATTTACGCATTAATATTCTAAAAACAGAATAAACATAACTAATTGTTGGTCGAAGCGGTAATTCAGTTATGATGCTGAATCGTAATGCATTTATACTTTAAAAACATAATTTGAAATGTGTTAGTATCACTTAAGAGTAATATTATTACAAATAATGTCTTAATGAACTTAATTTATTTTAAGATTATTATATTTTCTTATATAACTTGGGTCAATATTGCTTACCTGTATACGACCCCCTTAAAATTGTTGTTTCGTTTGAATGAAATCTGATACTGTGAATACATAGTAGATATAGTTATTTTTGTTGTTTGAATAAATACAATGCGAAAATTGAGAATAAAAGTGAAATTCTATTTCTTTAGGAGTATTTTATTACTAGTTCCGTCCTAAAAATTATTTTGATAATAAAGACATTAATGCAAAATTGAAAATGTAAAAAAATACAGATTTAAAGTAATGGAATAGTGCAGTAAATTAAAGAATATGAACGCGGCCGCTAAGTCGCCAATAAAAAATTCCCACGTGTCCAAGAATCTAACATTGGCTTCCCTATTCATTTCTGAATCCTCTTCTCCGCTAAATCTTCCCTTCTTCCCATTTCTGCAATCCATTTTTCACTTCGGATTAACTAAATCTTCGCTCCTCAAAACCCCACTGATCTTCCTCACAACTCAAATTGAGATTTCCTAAATTTTGTTTTGATCGAATGAAATGACCGCTATATTCAAATTCACCAACATGAAGCCATGTTGTAGAATCCTGTTGCCCTCCAAAAACACCCTTTTTCTGCCCAGGTCCTCTAATTTCTTACCCAATCCCAATTATTGCTCCGCTTTCCAATTGCATACCTCTGCGCCCAGTTCTTTCGGCTTGAAAGCCATTCTAGGTCGGACGAACTCGGCATGGGCCAATCGAGAATCTTCTCCAGCTCCCGCCATTTCAATTTCAGCAATAGGTCGAGGACCCCTTTTTTGGTCGCCAGAGATGCGCCGGATTTGAGGAATTTCTCAGCGTCGGTGGAGAGCCGCGCCAACGACAAGAATTTCGACAGAATTTACGTGCAGGGCGGCATCAATGTGAAGCCGCTGCAAGAGGAGAAAATCAGTGCGGATGAGAGGGTTGAGGGTGGGGTAAATGTGCGGAAGAGTGAATGGTCGAGGGAGGTGGGGAAGGAGGAGTCTGAGATGGAGAAGGAGGCGTGGAAGCTACTGAGGAACGCCGTCGTCACGTATTGCGGGAGCCCTGTGGGCACTGTGGCGGCGAATGATCCCAATGACAAAACGCCGCTTAACTACGATCAGGTGTTTATAAGGGATTTCGTCCCTTCCGCCTTCGCCTTTCTGCTCAAGGGTGAGGGAGAGATCGTCAGGAACTTCTTGCTTCACACCCTGCAGCTGCAGGTAGTCTGCTCTCTCACTTCTTTTGATAGTGTGTTTTCTTTTTGTTGAGTATGTCTAGTTTTGTGCTCGCTTCGTGTTTTGGACATCGACATTGGAGCATCGGGACTTACTATGTATAGATCGATGAATTCTAGATTAATTAGATTCTTCATTTTGAATAATTAGGAAGATTTATGTAATGATCGAACTCAATGTTTATGTATGGAGAAGGAAAAAGGACAAAAATTAGGAAGGTTTTTGAAACGCTATAACAATTTGGAACCTCCTTTTCTCAATTTAGCAGCTTTAGTCAAGGTCGAGGAATCTGTTGTAGTCATGGTCGAATGATAAAACGTCAGTCTTATGAAATTCACATGGCCTGGGAATAAATTGTGAGAAGTTCAAGAACTTAAAGCATTATAAACTTTATGTGAAACCCATATACGAAACTTCAGTTTAATCTCTATTGCTTTAGTTGGAGAAGATTGACCACTTCAAGATGTTTTTTAACAATGCATAATGCTATTGTATCAAATTAATATCCACTGCAAGATTCCATATTCCACGTGGTGGTGCTGTTTAGGGAGGCCTTAGGAGTGACATTTTAATACTATCTACTGCAAGATTCAGGAAATAAAAACGTAAGTGACCGAAGCCTTAAACTTTGTTGCATATTATCAAGCAAGTAAAATAAAAATATCTTTAATGATAGCATTGATAAGCTTGATCGTTAGAGTTGTTTTAACGGTTGGATTGGGATTTTGATTACTCAGTGCATCTTCTATGTAACTCAGAATTTGCTCACAATTTTTATTATTCTATTTAATTTAAGGATGTACTCAATTTCTGATGTAAATGACATAAACAGATGATAAATTTCAACTCACTATTTTAGCTGTTAAATGCATGTTCCTTCTCTTTCCTTGTTTTGTATGAATCCGTAATTAATGTTGATGTGGCTACTTGATTCATGCTGCTTCATTTTCAAGAGTTGGGAGAAAACGGTGGATTGCTATAGTCCTGGACAAGGATTAATGCCAGCAAGTTTTAAAGTTAGATCTGTTGCTCTAGATGATAATAAGTTTGAAGAAGTTCTTGATCCAGATTTTGGGGAATCGGCTATTGGCCGTGTAGCTCCTGTAGATTCTGGTATGCAAGTTGTTACTTCATTAGCTACAGTGTCACTGCTTGGCAATATTGTTTCTTTTTTCTTCTCTGATTACTTCTCTCATTGCACTCTTTCGATATTGGAGTTACAACTGTTTAACAGTAAACGCCTAGTCGATGCTTGATACATTTAAGCCATCAAAATTTAATAGCTTCATTTTTTCTTTTCATTTCTGTGATGTTGCAATTGTTTATCATTTAACTAGGACTCTGGTGGATTATCTTACTGCGGGCTTATGGGAAGCTTACCGGGGACTACGGATTGCAGGAAAGAGTGGACGTTCAGACAGGGATAAAACTTATTCTAAATCTCTGTTTGTCAGATGGTTTCGACATGTTTCCCACTTTACTTGTTACAGATGGTTCCTGTATGATAGATCGACGGATGGGTATTCATGGTCATCCATTGGAGATTCAAGTAAGTTTGCTGCATATCCTTGTAGGAAAGGTTTGTTTCTTATCAGATTTTAGAATTTGAAAAATAAACTTCAAACAACTTTTTGGTTGTTACCACTTCTAACAATATTTGTGAACCTTTTATTTTTAATATTTTCATTTTCATTTTTATTTATTTTTTCTTTATGAGCTCCATAGTTTCTAGTTTATATGGTGGAAATGCGAAGTTAGTAATAGGATTCATACATGTTCTGATGACATTTAATAAAGATGAATTGCAACTCTCTTAGAGCTTCATGTTTTTGTGCAAGTAAGCAGTTCCAATTTGTACTGCAGGTCAAATTTATTCAAGTCTCGTGAATGACTCCTTTTTATTCTATTTTTCAGTCCTTATTTTACTCAGCACTTCGCTGCTCTCGTGAGATGCTTGCATTAGACGAGGGATCCAAGAATTTGGTGAGGGCTATCAACAATAGACTCAGTGCGTTGTCGTTTCACATAAGGGAATATTATTGGGTTGATATGAAGAAAATTAATGAGATCTATCGCTATAAGACTGAGGAGTACTCCACTGAAGCCACTAACAAATTTAATATATACCCTGATCAAATTCCTCATTGGTTAATGGATTGGATTCCTGAGACAGGCGGTTATCTGATTGGCAACTTACAGCCAGCTCATATGGATTTTAGGTTCTTCACTCTCGGAAACCTCTGGTCCATTGTATCATCTCTGGGTACCCCGAGACAGAATGAGGCTGTATTAAATCTGGTAGAAGCCAAATGGGATGATCTTATCGGTCAAATGCCACTTAAAATATGTTACCCTGCTGTAGAATCAGAAGAGTGGCGAATAATCACTGGAAGCGATCCTAAGAATACGTGAGTTCCTATAATAACTTTACCAGAAAATTGCTTCGATATAGATGCAATTTTATATATCATCTCCCTTGTGGTTTTCTGAATATTAATGGACTTTCTGCAGACCTTGGTCGTATCATAACGGTGGATCCTGGCCAACACTTCTGTGGCAGGTAAGAATAACTCTTATTTGCTTCACTTGGATAATCGCTTTTGACAGAAAGTTAGTTGAAGATGTCGTTGTCTCTGTCTCATGAGATGGTGGTTTGTTTTGGTACTTAGTTCACACTGGCGTGCATGAAGATGCATAGGACGGATCTGGCGAAGAAGGCTCTGGACATAGCTGAGAAACGGCTTTCTCTGGATGGGTGGCCTGAATACTACGACACGAGGAGTGGGAAGTTTATAGGGAAGCAGGCGCGATTGTACCAGACATGGTCTATTGCAGGATACCTGACATCGAAGGTCCTGATGGAGAAGCCCGATGCAGCTGCCCTTTTGTTCTGGGAGGAAGACTACGATATCCTCGAGAACTGTATTTGCGCTATGAGCAACTCAAACCGTAAGAAGTGCTCGCGCAGGCTTGCCAAGTCTCAGATTCTGGTCTGATCTATTTCTACTTTGATTTGATTCGAAAGAACACCATACGTATACATGTATTGCTAATGTACAGACGATACGATAGTAGTTTTTCCATTTGTTATACTATGTTGATGAAGCCAAATGTTGTATACTATATATAGATATATAGCAAAGGGAAAATAGGAGAGCCCTCTTATATTTTGGAAGGGTGGGCTTTGGCCTATGAGTGTTGCGTGGATGCAACACATTGTACTACTAATAGATAGGTGAGGATTATTTTCATATTCATGAACTATTAATTTAAGTTCCATTTCTCTATGTTTGTAAAGTTGGATTTCTTTTATTAGTATAACTGCGCATTTGATTTGATCATTTCTTAATATAATTATCCGTTTGTTCTTGTACACGCAAAAACGCCTTTAGAGTAATCATCATTGTAAGGCTTGTTTGGTTAATCTGGCTATTATTTCCTCATTAGTTATCCTATTTCACCTTTTCCAGCATATTCCTTAGCAATTATTTTATATTAAGAAATTTTTGTGATCGAATTCATTCATTTATCGTGCATAATTGTACAACAAATTAAGAACTTGAATGTGGAACAGAGGAACTGAGTTCCTGTATTGTTAAATTTGTCCAAATGTTTACACACCCTTTTATATAATCAAGATATATACTATTCTGCCAACCAAAATTTTTCCATGTTTGACTTGCACTGTTTTTTTTTAAAAATAGTTTAAAAAGTTAATGAAATATAGGTCTCACTTTTATATATTAACTTTAGAGCATCCGCAGCGGCGGACGTCAGACCGGCGTGCCTGACGTTCTCCATTAGGCGAGCGACCGGCGGACGCTGACGTCGCTTGCTGACACCGGAGTTCCGTGGATTTTCAACGACGTCCGTCGGGACGTCTGTCCTGACGTCCGCCATTGCGGGTTCCCGGCGGACGTCCCGATTTTTATTAAAAAAAACTCTATATATACGGCTCGTTGAACTTCATTTCATTCGCACCACTTGTTTTAACGAGTTTCGCTCTCTCTCTCTCTCTCTACGTTTCTTTTAGTATATCCAAAATGTCTAGTGGTAGTGGTGCGGGTGTTGATGACGTACGCCAGCGAATTAAAGAAGAGTTACGGGCGGTTACATCCAGGGAGATAAATCGCTTGATACAAGCGGTCTTGTAGCAGCAGCCGGTGGTACCTCAACCCATCCATGTCGAGCTATAGTACTCCATGACCACATCGCTGCACACCGTCGGTTATATGAGGACTACTTCGCTCCGGAGCCGCGGTTTGGGGAGAACATGTTCCGGCGACATTTTAGGATGCATCGTCCGCTGTTTCTGCGTATCGTAGGCACTTTAGAGCGTCGATACGAGTATTTCAGGATGAGGGAGGATGCGGTTGGTAAACCCGGCCACACGCCCATACAGAAGTGCACTGCCACAATCAGGCAGCTGGCATACGGAGGTGCGGCCGACATGTTCGATGAGTACCTCCACATCGGCGAGATAACTGCCTGCGAATATCTGCAGTATTTTTGTGAGGGCGTTAGGGAGATATTCAGGGATAGGTATCTTTGGAAGCCTACCATCGAAGATTGCCAGGCGCTGATGGATATGCACGGGAGTCAGCACGGGTTTCCGGGAATGTTGGGCCGCATAGATTGTATGCATAGGGAGTGGAAGAACTGTCCCGCCGCCTGGAAAGGGGTGTGCACTACCAGTTTCAAGGGCAAGAATCCCACGATGATCCTTGAAGCAGTAGCTGACTACCGACTGTGGATTAGGCATGCGTATTTTGGAGTAGTCGGGTCGAACAACAACATCAACATCAACATCAAAGCTCCCCAAAAAATAACATTAGTTAGGAATTAGGATACCCAACTGGTTTTCTGATCAGTATTCCAAGATTAATGCTTTAATCTTTTCTTTAAAAAGTATGTGTCAACCTGTACATGCATGCTTCGTGTTGTCATATTGCATTGGATTCTTCGTGATATGAATAGTGACTATGTTGTCACAAAACTGAGGGTGAGTTTTCATATTGAGATTGAGTATCATTAACTTGTTTCTTAGTTCTGCACTTGAAATGTTACATTCCTTTTACTTTTCGCGAGACAAATCATGCTCGGCTGGTAGCCTTAGATTAGCATATTTTGTCCAAAAATAAAATGAGTTCTTCCTAGCAGGCCCGTCCCTTGGCCCGTGCGGCCTGTGCGACCGCATAGGGCCCCCAATTTTCAGGGGCCTCTGAAATATTTCAGCCCATATACATGTGTTCCTATTTTTTCAGCCCAACAAAGCTATTTCTCTTGTATAGCAACGCCCAGGCCTTTTTCTAGCACCGTGACTCCAATTCTGATCGGTTTCTTTTCCCGATCGTAGACCTGGGAGCGCCTGTTCGTGTTCGGTGTTCCTCATCGACAAACGCCGCAACAGGGACCAGCTCACCAGAGCCATCGTTGATCGCTTCTGCAGCGCCTGCCATCGTCGGCCATTGCGATTGGGAGCAGCGCAAACGCATCAATTTGTCTTTTTTCTATAGTATATTTCTTTAAAATTCATTGTTTTTTTCTTTAATTATCATATAGCTTTAAAATGCATTGTCTTTTTTTCTATAGTGGTAGGCCTCATTTTAGATTTTTGCACAGGGTCTCTGATTTTGTCGGGACGGCCCTGCTTCCTAGTATATAGAAGCATCTCAAACCCATTGCATACCAACGAATTTGACGAGTTCCAAGTATATGCATGTAGAAAAAAGGGAACTTGAGAGAACACAATTGCTTGTTGTATTTTCTATTCTCCTCACCAAAATCCCACATTTATTTATAGGATAGAGATGGAAACTTGAGATCTTTTTACCTTTGAGGACATACACACATACTATAGTGCAAGCCATGGTAGTATTATTTTGTGGATAGAGCGTTTCTCTACGACTTGACTAGTAGTTATAAGAAGACTGTAGGGATCAGACAAGTTTGGATTCACTAATTACCGAGACCTCTTTGTTGTTATACAAGAGAGCTCAACCAAACTCTCACCCACGCGGCTGATTTATACAATATGAATCCCTAGCTATTACAACAACTAGCTATTACTCTCGGACCATGCAATCCTTGACCGGATGCGCCACTGGACCACCGAGAACCTGCACACTCAAAACCCTAGTTAGTAAAACACAAAAGATCCTCTCGCATCTAAAATAGTAATACAAACACAGTGCAGAAATAACAAGGAAAACAAAGGATTCGAATAGATCTAGTAGCTATGGCTCAGCCACCCGCTAATAGTACGAATCTATTCTCCAGAAACCAAGATCCAAGGGAGCACTATTGAATCCACAAGTGATTAACCTCATACACCGGATACCAACCACAATCCACTCCACAATGCCGGATCTAACAACTCTCCGAACACAAGCTCCCAAGAAACCCTCGGAACAGAAACCCTAGTTTCTCCAACACCCAAGCAACCGAAGCAGTTACTTACTCCCACAAGCCACACTTACACAAAATCAATCACTCAATTAACCGTGAAAGATCACCGTGAAACAATCGGAGACTCATCAGAGAAGAAGACAGAAAGAAGGGAATCACACAGACGCGAGAGAGAGCAGAGAGAGAATGAGAGAGTAGTGAATGTCAAGCGGCAGATGGAAGGAGAGGGGGTATATCATCCGAAAACTGGGCTAGGGCAGCCACAAGCCCAAGTCACCACCTGGGGCCAAAATAATTCCCTGGCCCAAATAATAGTCCACCAATATATCAACCCAATAAATCAACATACTCCACCTTGGATATTATTCTGGGAAACCAATTGCACTATTAGCTAAGGTTTAAATCATCATTTCCTACAAGGCAGCCCCCTCAGCTCCAAAGAACAAAGTTCACTAGCGTTTAGGGAAGCCACCAGGTTTGCCTATTAGACACCAGAGGGGCTGACACTCATTAGTCTAAAGGACTTAATGCCTCCAGCCACCTAACACTCTTACCATAGTAGATAAGGTGACTGAGGACTTTTTCCCCGGGACATGCACCTATCCTAGGTCAAAATGCATATAGTTTATGCAGAAAAGAAGTTTTTCAAGTGGTAAGCATTTAGTCCCATGTCAGCTGGGTTTTTTTTATCAGTGTGCACTTTTAAAAGAGAAACATCACCCTTTTCTACAATGTCTCTAATGTAATGAAACCTTACATCAATGTGCTTAGTTCTATCATGGAAAACAGGATTTTTACAAAACTGAATAGCAGATTGAGAATCAAAAAACACAACAGGAGGAGATTTCACAAAATTCAATTCAGAAAGCACTCCCTTCAACCACACAGCTTCTTTCATGGCCTCAGTAATGGCAATATACTCTGATTTACGATACCTGCAGAGTTAGAGGAGCCGAAGAAGTTAGAGAAGGATAGTGTGGGATCGTTCGACACTCGAGAACCCGAGAGCCGAAGCCGTCGAAGGAGAGACCTTCGCGGCCTCGACGTGCACGGAAGAAGCCAGATTTCCTCGCTGATTTTGTTTAGTTATTAATTTATGTTTTTCTTTCCTTTTGCAATTAGAATTAATACTTTTAGGTAATTAACTATTATTTTGGGTCGAGCATAATCATAAGCTCATTTTTGGGTTTTCTTTGTTGATTCTTTCCCGAGTCGTAGGTCGAATCAACCCTAGGGTCCCTAGTATAAAAAGGCTTGTTATTTCACTTTTGCCGTTTTATGAAATAACCAATTTGCCTATTTTTCCCTTGCTTTATTTTCGTTCAAGTTACTCAAATCGTCGGTTGATCGTCGAGGTTCTACGTCCTCGCGACTTCCTCTATCGTTGAATCTTGTTGAGGGATCAATACCCTTAACAACTGGTCCTTCCATCTGAACTCATGTCTACTTCAGGATTTGTGGTTCGATCGGAGGGGGTTCCTGTTTCGCCGCCGCTGCCAACGCCAGCAATATCGTCGACCGTGCCACCAAGGACGGAACCGCTGGACCCTATGGCAATCACCGTGGAACACATGATCGTCATGATGGGCCGGGTAGAGGCGAGTTTAAACATGGTGGTCAAGGCGGTTACGCCGCAAGGGCCGCCGCTGAGGCCGGATGCCGCGCCGCCGTACGGGCGATCGGAGTACTCATAGGGTGGCCCTACCTCACTGTCGGGAGCCCCCAACACCGCCTGGCTACCGCCGCCCCCGGCGTCACAACCTCTAGGGTTTTCTCAACCGCTTGGGTTTTCCCACCCGCCAGGGTTCTCTGCGACCCAACCGCAGCACCGACCGTGGGACCCGACTCCTCCCGAATCGATCGTATCATCACCGCCGTCCCAGCCTACCTTGCCGGAGATTTTTGTTCCACAACAGACACCAACGCAACTTGGGCAGTTGCCGTGTTGGGACCTCCCCAATCAGCAGTCCTGACAGCCGTTGCTTCAGCAACCAATGGCCCAGCCCACACTGCCCTCATGCTGGTTGTAACATCCCAAACTTTTGTGACCCTTTTTATTATGTTATTGGAATTTTGGATTTTTTTTTAAACGTTTGATTTTATGTGATTAAGTGCTTTGCGTGAAATAAATTGCCGTGGTATTTGTGGAATGATGAGCTTGAGATTTTATCGTTTTTCCAATGTGGGGAAAAGATTAATAGGATCATGCATTTATCCTTTCTCGAGTCGATTCATTGAAATATTCGGCCCTTCCTAATTATTGAAATAGTACTTCTTTTTGTGGATTTAATTAATTATTTTGGGATACTTATCCAAATTAAATCCAAACCAAATGACCCCTAAGTAGTACTACATGAAATTCGAACTCCATTTCATTTTCCTTGGGAGTGTTCGAAAATCTCCTATAGGAGAAAGAATTATTTTCATTTGATTTAATTTGTGCTTTATTGACTCCCTTCCTTTGAATTTAATCCAATCAAATCATGTTAAAATTTATTCCTTCACCCAAAATAGATAGAGAGTTGAGATATTTCCTTGGCTATTTGAGCTTAGCAATTTTCGGCTCCTCCAAGAATATTTGGAGGGATATTTTAATTGTTTCCTAATTTGTGGAATCCCTTTTTATTCAAATAAATTCCTATGTCTAATTAATTGGGGGTGTGAATATTCTCCTTTTATTTTCCTCCATATCACACGCCCCTATGCTTATTTTTCCTTGTGGGAATTTAAATTAATTGTTGCCTATTTTGTGGGAGCCTTTTTCCTATAAAGAAATTACCTAATTTAAATCATATTCTATTTAATTGGGATTTAAATAAATTCCTTGTGCAATTACCCATTAATTTTCGGCCCCCACCCCTATTATTTTCTACTTGGAGATTTAATTTATTTGTTCCCTTATATTCATTATTTTTATTTCCTAAGTTATGAATATATTCTCCAAGAAAAAAAAAATACCAAATAAATTCCTCGTTGTGTACATGAAATTTTCGAAAATTCCACTCTCCCACGTGCCTATTTTATTCTTTTAATTGTGGGATTTTTATTCTTTAATCTATATTTTAATTCTCCACAATTTAATTAATTCCTTATGTGTGGGATTTTAAACCTAACAAATAAATAGCAAATAATCAAACCCTAGCCCCCACTCACCTCAAAAATTCGCCCCCTCTCTTCTCTCCCTCTCCCACACGTTTTTTTTCATCTTCTCCCACTCTCCCACCTCCAAAAATCCTCCATCCAACCCTTGTTCCTGCAATCCGTTGAAGTTTTCTTCGAGAACCTCCGACGAATCGCTCCATTCTACGTTTCTACCGATTCGTTTTGTCAAAGGAAGGTATATTCGCACACTTTTCCTCCTCCTTCTCTTTTGAACCATGTTTTGAGTCCTACATGCATGTAGAGAGTGTAGGTTTGATAGATCGCAAGTTTTTAACGGGAGGAAAATTGTGTGTTCGAAAGAACTTGTTTGATTTTTGCATTGTTGGTTGAAATCATGGGTGTTGGATCGAAATATTTGTGAATGATGTGTGTTTGTATGCAAATATGTGAATGAGGAACGTGTGAGCATGAATGTGTGTTCTCGAGCATGAAGAATCGGTGTTTTGTTGTGGATGTTTTAAAAACCCTATTTTCGAACTTGAACAAGAAATCTGTGATGCACGACCAGTGATTTATGATCTGTGTTCGACCCATCAAACGAACGAATTTGGCTATGAAATTTTTACTGAGTAAACTTCAAGGTGTTTTCTGTGTCTCGTGTGATTTTCAGCCTGTTTTATCGAAAAATGAATTTTTAATAAATCTTTGAAGTTGACTGCGCAAATCTGCCAGAAACGTGAGTTCTCGCCATGAATGTTTCGTTTTCTGTTTGACTGACCAAGTGACCTCCGATCGATGTGATTCTTAAACTATATGAAAATTTGAAGTGTCTTCTGTGTTGTGTTAAATTTTCAGCCGTTTTGGGCATCATATGAATTTATGGTGAATTTTTCAAATGAACTGCGCAATACTGTCAGAAATTGTATGTTCCGACCAGAGAGTTCAATATGTGATATGACTGACTAAATGACGTGATGTCGATATGAAAATTTTCATGTATGAACTTGAATGTGTCCTCTGTATCGTGACCAAAATTTAGCATGTTTTGAGGTCGGGTGAATTTAAAGTGATTTTTACAAAACGGTCGCGCAATTCTGCCAGTTTTCTGCCTTGATTAAATGACACTTATTTCTCAAGTTTAAAAGTATTGTATGATGCATGTATGTCCAAGGAATGTGCTTAAATGTTGAAATCATTTGTGATAAGTTGAAATGTGTTACGTGTGTTTTACACCTTTGAGATGTATGTTGGGTTTGGGAAATTGAGGAAAACGTTGAGAGAGAGAAGATAGGACATGCATAGTAAAATAATGTTGTGTGAGGCTGACTTGTGTTGTCGTTGACAAGGGTGTTGGGTACTCGTAAACTCGAGGATCGAGAGTTGCTAAGTTGGGTTGTGAATTACTAAGAGAACGAGGTGGGCTTTCTTTTCAAACCTCTTTATTTTTCCGAAAAATATTATGTGGAGATACAAGGGTGGTTTAACTGTTATGTCATGCCATGGACTGTTTTTGTTATGAGATTGTGTGTCTGATGCCTAGTTCGTATGAGTTTACTCCGTTAGGCTATATGGCTGTTTTGTGAAACGAATTCGGGTCCGAGTAGGGCCGTAAACCCTATCGGGTTGTGTACACTGGTGGGATCGTGAGCCGTCCTTGCAAGTCGGCCGGTCTCGTGGGCGAATAGTGTGGCCACACTTTCGTCGCACTGTGGTTGTGATTGTTGGATTGATGTCAAAAGTGGGGAGATTATTTGACTGGCCAGTCTATGAAACTTTTTTTGTGTTCTCGTGATATTTTCTTTACTACGTATAAAAACTCGAGATCACTGGTACGGATGACATAACTATATAAATGTTTTTGGCATGAGCCCATTAAGTACAACAAGTACTCAGCCCTGCAATTTCTTTTAAAAATTTTGCAGGTTGAGCTGGATGTTGCGGTGGATGTTGAGCTGGCTAAAGACCCTAGGATACGTTGTGTCGTCATACATAGGCGTGATCCTTGACTCTCTTGAACCTTATTTATCCGCTGCTATGTTTTAAATTGTGTCTTAAGATCTTAATCTTTATGTTTTTGTGTTTCAACATGTATGGTGGTGTTAGGATTTAAACGTGTGTTTACGTCGCCTTTTGAAAATGGTATTCTTGGGGATTTGAGTTAATGTTTGCTTTACTTTAGTTATTTAATTGTTGTGTTTTCTTAAGTCTAAATTTTTTTTTTCGTTATCTTTTTTTAAAGTATTTTATCTTAGGTCTTTTCAAAAAAAAATTTACCTTAAAATCTTTTAAGTAAGGTGTTCTTTTAAATTGTTGTCCATGCATGTCGGTCACGATCGCCGCATTGTGGTACCCCCTTGTTTGGGTGGTCGTGACACTGGTCCAATCCGGCCCTGCACCAGAACCCAGGATCGTCGTCGACTGACCCAAGCCGCTTGATAAAGATGAAACCTCCGCGCTTTAATGGGACGGACGCACCTAGCCGGATTTCTCGAGTACAGTTCTACTTTGACCACTTGATGCTTCCCGTTGATCAACGTTTACATTATGTAGTGATGCTCTTTGACCCTCCCGCCGCTGATTGAATCTTCAATTATCAAGCAAATAATACTTGTGTGTTATGGCCCGATTTCCTGGAGGATGTTCGTCGTCGCTTCGACCCGCTATGCTTCCAGAATTTCATTGGGTTAATCGCGAAGCTGACACAGACTGGGTCACTGGCGGACTACAACGACAAGTTTGAGAGTATGTTGAACCACGTACGCGGGGTGCCGGAATCGACCCTGCTCCCTATCTATGTGGAAGGTCTGCAGCTGCCAGTGAAGAATCAGGTCAAGCATCAGTACCCGACCTCGGTGGCATCGGCGATGGCTTTGGCAGTGGAGTATGATGGTTGTATTGAACGTCCGCCGCCATCGTCCGGATTTTAGCACCGCCAGTGGGTCCCGTGGGAGCAGCGTCTTATGACCGGCAGTACGACGGGTGGGCCGTCTGATGCAGCTGGTGCAGTGAAACCGAATCAGTTGAAGTCTTCGCCGTACGCTCACCTCCTAGTGATACGTCTGTTTGCGGCTGAGAAAGCAGATCGCACTAAGAAGAATTTATGTTGGTACTGCCCAGAGAGGTATACCTCGTCTCACGTGTGCAACAAGACCTTTTTGGCATACATGGGGGTCGATGAGGATTCGGAGAACGACGAAGACGGCTAGCATGAGCCGCCTGAGGCAGAGGAGATCATCACTGCTGATATCTCCCATATTTATGCGCTAGACGGTAAACACCTTGCTAAGACTATTTAGCTACAGGGTTCCATTGGGGCTTCTGATAAACTTGTACTTTAGCAAGTATATTGGATGTTTAACATGAATATTTCAGTGTCTTGTAGCGTAATACTTGAGTTTGCATCCATTATCCACTATTTAGGTGTTTTGATGAGTTTTTCGAGTGTTTGTAGTTAAAACAGGTGAAAATGGGTTGAAAGGAAGTTCAGGGCTTGGAGTACAGAGAATTCGCCCGGCCGGGCGATTCGTGCATAACATCACAATTGCTTCTATTTCCGCCCCGAGTATAAAAGGGGTCCTAGGTTTTCGATTTTCAATAGAGTGACTTAATAGAGTAACTTAATTCTGAATTATCAATCTGCTCCTGCATCAACTCAGTCTCAAGATATTCCTGGACCAGGGGGTTAATAATATCGATAGCATGCATATTCTCAACATCTAATGGTTTCTTCATTGCTTCATCTATGCTAAATGTATAATTTTCCCCATTATAATCCAGGCATATGGTTCCATCAAAAACATCAATTATGGTCTTGGCAGTACGGAGAAAAGGTCTCCATAAAAGTACGCCGCTAGACTTAGCAGACTCATTGTCACTCATTTTGATAACATGGAAATCGGCAGGATACAGAAAATCATGCACTTTGACGATAACATTTTCTAAGACTCCATCTGGACAAATGCACGACCTATCCGCCAATTGGATTACCACCTTTGTATCTACCATCCCTACTCCTACCAGCTTCTTGTAAATGGAAAGCGGTAAAACATTTATCGATGCTCCTAAATTACACATGGCATGCTCAATTCTGACATCACTGATTGAAATGGGTAAGGTTAACATACCTGGGTCAGTGCATTTCGAGGGCATCCTTCGCTTCTGAATCACCGCGGAAACATTTTCTCCAATCAGAATCTTCCCACTGAGCCTTGTCTTCCCAGCTATAAACTCCTTGATGAATTTGCTGAAAACCGGTAATTTCAAAACTTGTAAAAGTGGTAAGTTGATCTCCAACTTTCCAAAGATATCCATAAAATCCACCGGTTCATCCTTCTTCCTCTTGCCTCTCCTCGGTGTGGGAACGGTTTCAATTGTTTCTCCGCACTTGTAGAACCTTCAGCTGAAAACTCACCCGTTTCTTTCCTCACTACCTCATTTTCCACTTCTGGCTCTAGGTCTAGGAAAAATGGTTCAGCCATACTCGGTAATAGTTTCCTCAAATCACCTTCCTGAAGGTCATCTCTTCTCTCGGAACTTCCTGCTCCAAAATTTTCAGACTCAGGAACTAGATCCTTCCCTTCCTTGCCCTTCACTGGAGTTGTTTCTTCATCCTTCCTCATCACTAGACCTTCATATCCTTGCCCAGATATCAAAGTGATTTGACTGATATTTGCCCTATCCGGCGGCCTTACTGAGGCATGAATCTTTCCTTTGTTTCCGCGTATCTCGCTCAAGGAAGTTGCGATCTGAGACAATTGCTTTTCCAGCATATCCATTGCTCCTTCTGCTCCAGCTGAGCGTCCTAAAGCTTATGCACCACGTCATTGTTGGACTGCAAGTTGTTCTGCATATGCTGTTGAGAACTAACTAGATCATGCACCATGTCATCTAGATTACTTGGTATCTTAGAACTAGACTGGCCGGAACTTGGTCCTGGACCCAGATGTGGTCCACTTTCTTGATTCTGGTGAAAGTTCTCCTGACCTCCTGAACTGTTGGTGTACTGATTTCCTGGCCCTTGGTTTCCCTGGTAAATGGGTTGGGTATTCTGATAATTTCCGGGGTAGTTCCTTTGGTGTGGCAGTACATAAGAGTTCCCCTGGTGGTTTTGATTCATGTTTCCCCAATTAGAGTGATCTCCCTGGTTCCGGTTGTTCCAATTGTTCTGCCCCTCCTGACTTCTCCCAGACCAGTTAGTCTGCCTTTCTGGTTGATGCGTCAACTGGGTGTTTTATTGTGGAGGTGGCTGGTTCGGATCGTTGTCAGACCATCTGAAATTGGGATGGTTTCTCCATGGTGCATCCCTCTGTCTCCCTGGATTCCAACTTCCATCTGGGTTCCAACTCCCCATCGCATTAACTTGGGCCTGGTAATCTCCTTCTTGAGGACCATAATATTGCTGGGGTAAAATTTCTCCTGGCCATGGAGGCTTTTCTTTTTCTTGTGAGGCTGGTGGATTAGTCTTCTCGATTGCATTCAAGAGTGCTTTCTCAAGCCTATCTATTCTCGCCTCGACCCTCTCGTCATCTTGCTCTCTCAGAGCGTTAGCCGTCCCTCTTCTCATAACATTCCTCGGACTGTCGTACGCCTTCTTAGCCTCTATCAGCTTTCCCAAAATTTCTCTTGCTTCACTTCCCTTTTTCTTTGTAAAATTTTTCCCGCTCGAGGAGTTCATCAAATCCTTTGACTCAGGATTTGCTCCTTCATAGAACAGATAGTAAATCTCTGCCTCGATCATTCTATGATTTGGGCAGGCATCTAACAATCCTTTAAACCGCGACCAATACAGACTAAGAGAATCATCATACTCCTGCTTACACTCCACGATTTCTTTCTTGAGAGCGTTGGTCTTTTTTGAAGGGAAAAAGTAATCTAGAAATTCCAACTTGAAATCCCTCCATGTTCTGATGGAATCCGGAGGTAGCCTCAGTAGCCATGTGTTAGCCTCTCCCTTCAGGGCGAACGGAATTGCACGTAGGCGGTAATCTTCCTCCGTCGCGTCGTTGGGCCTTTTCTGAATACTGCACAGCTTGCTAAACTCATTTAGAAACTCGTATGGACACTCGTTCCTACATCCAGAGAATGTCGGTAGAATGCCTAACACATTTGTCTTAATATCGATGGCCCTCTGACGTGGGTTCATAACTACAGCATGGGCTGGCTCACCATCTAGATGGGCAGTGAGCGAACCGATCTCCGGATCTGGATTGACTACGTGTGCCATGTCTCTGGTCTCTGCCTCCTCTGTATCTGTTTCTGAAGTTGACTTTGGATCCTCCTTTCCTGACGAACTCCAATCGTCGTCACTCTCCGAACCAAACGGAAATGGATCTCCCGTAGATAATCCCGATCTGGTGGTGACCGTAGATGTTGTGTCTCTGACCTTCCAAGTAAACTGATTGTTCTTCCACCCAGATGAGTTACCCCAATGTCCAAACCGTGAGCCTCTGCTCATAAACTGCAAATTAAGAGAAAGAAAAACAAATCTAAACTATATACGCCAAAATCTCTAAACACAATCATAAACTACGCCATCCATCCCCGGCAACATCGCCATTTGAAGCAGTATATTTAACCGAAGATTCGTGTGTACTTGTATGCTGGGTCGAGCCCTCAGGTCCAGAGAATCCGCTAGATAACAAGGTCTAGAAACTCAGAGGATCCTGGAAGTCTCGGTCGTCGGACACACCAACCAGCTATACTATGCATTAGTATAGGGAAGCAGGGGTCGATCCCACGAAGATGGACGCGTAAGAAAGCATTTATGAGACTCTGGGCAAGTTGTTGGCTGCTGCCACGCAATTTTGGGTTGAGGTTTAACTACTACTAGACCTAAGAACGAAAATCAGACACTGGACCTAGGAAACTGAAAACATCATGTTGACGCCGAACATCCTTATAACCACGAGATTTCAAACTAATTTCCTAGACCAAGTAAAGAACTTCCTAATATAGCTAGACAAAAAGCTAGTAAACAGTGGGGACCATTTTCCAGAAACAGAAAGTACGGAAGAAAAAGCTGCAACTAACAAACTAAGAATTTAACTAACAGTGACGTGCATCTCATTACCTGAATCAAGCGCGAACATGAAGAAAACAGAGCACAAATCCAGATTCAAACAAAATGTAAAAGTTCAGACGTCAGAAACTTGCAATTAGCCGGAAATAGAACAGATCTACATATACTAGACGGAATGAAACGAAAACACGAAATAGGCATCAAACTTTAACTACTCTGTTTCAGATCCACACGTCGGATGCTCAATCCACTCCGGATCCAAGCATTCCGAACCAAACAAGCAACAAAATCAACTTCATAACTTCTGATTCAACAGATCTGCCCTGATCTGCACAAGCTTCCAACAATTCTACTCAAACTCAATAAACCAACGCGAGAAACAAACATCCAGTTCAGCAACTACGACAAACTCAAAACAATTTGCATCCATAATCGAAATCAACAGCAGTAAAGTAAATACGGAAACAGAAAATGCATAGATAACGAGAATTCAATAGAAAACAGGGCCGAGCTTCGAACAGCGAAGCTCGGTGAAATTCACAACGACAAATAAAACGAAAGCGAATAATTGTATCTTCGCCCTACACAAAGACGGTGTTACCCAACATCAAACAGCAAATAAAATGACCTGAACCCCTACAAATTCCCGAACAGTCCTCCCAAGTGTGTGGAAGTGAGTGAGCTAAGAGAGCCAAGAGCAAAGTGCCCAAAAAAAGTCCTGTTTTAGATTGTATGCTCTCTTCCTTATATAGGTGCGGGTTTGACCTTCTAGAAGCCTTCACAGAAATCTCCATTCTGCCCTTCAGCTTCGTGATCTCCTCCGTCTAGTCATTTTTCTCCACAATGCTCACTTATTCGCCAGATTCTTTGGGTCATGCAATTGTCCTCTCTTCTTCCTGGACCTGGCGAACTTTCTACACACCTAGCTTAAAAAGATGTGTTATACCCCGTACATGCACGAATTCAACCCTTTAATCAATGCATGAAATTAGCCTTATCAAGTTCCTACGAAAGCCCACCCCTGCTTAGTGTCAAAGTCTGTTGGATATGCATGGTTCGGTCCACGGTTTCCCAGGAATGTTAGGAAGCAACGATTGCATGCATTGGGAGTGGAAGAATTGCCCGGTGGCGTGGAAAGGCCAGTTCACAACTGGATTCAAAAGCAAACATCCATCGATGATTCTGGAAGTCGTTGCTGACTACCGCTTGCGCATCTGGCATGCGTATTTCGGTGTTGCCGGCTCGAACAACGACATCAATGTTCTTCAGTCATCACCGCTCTTCAATGACGAGTGCCAGGGCGAGGGTCCAGAAATCAGCTTCCTAGCCAACGGCACGCAGTACAGTAGGGGATACTATTTGGCAGATGGGATATATCCTCGGTGGCCCGTATTCGTGAAGAAAATTCGCCAACCGGTAGGACCGAAGTAACAATACTTTGCGCGGAAACAAGAGGGTGCTAGGAAGGATGTTGAGCGAGCTTTTGGTGTCCACCAAGCGCGATGGGCCATTATACGGTGCCCGACACGAGTTTGGCACGAAGATGATGTCGCAAATATTATGTTAGCATGTATCATATTGCATAATATGATAATAGAAGATGAAGGATTTGCGGCAGAGCGTTGGGCACCGGAAGAAGACGCAAATACAAGTAACGGTTTCGCCTCCGCGCCGATCCAGATGAGCGTACCATGGAGCAATGAATATTTGATCCAACGTTTCAGTGATATGCGCAGGACCACAACACATACCACACTCCAGGCCGATTTGGTTGAAGAAGTTTGGGCACGTAGGGGAGGTGTCGGAGCAGTTTGAACACTATTATGATGTTTAATATATTAATATTCGTTGTATAATTTTACCCCCGCTTTAATACAACCAAAATGTAGTGTTTAATTTTAATTTCTTCAGTTATAGCCGTTTTTTTATAATTACGTTTAGTTAATTATTTATAATTGAATTAAAATTAAAATGAAAATTGATTATAAAATTTCGGGGCTATTGGAATTGTCCGTTTATAGTGGCGGAAAAAAAAATTAGGGCTAGGGACAAAAAATTAGGGCTGTGAAAAAAAAAGGGACGTGGCTAGTAGGGAAGGCCGCCTGTAGGGGAGGCTCTAATAATATAACGATCCATAGTTAAATGTATAAATGCACTAGCGATGCCTACCGACAAAAATGAATCATCCCTCGAAATCGAAATCGAAACCGAAACATGGTAAAATCATGTGCACGTGTTGCTTCGTGGACCATGGAACCTTTAATTTCTATCTATTAAACTTTACACTTGTAGTTTTGTGGAGGAATATTTGGCCTTATTTCACGTGACAATAATTTCAAGGTTGGTAACAGATTATCTCATGCCCAAATGATATTAATAGCTAAAAGTATTTCTTTGTCAAGAACCTTGGGATTTGAGGTCGGAATATGTCTATGTCTATGTCTGTGTCTGTGTCTATGTGGTTCACTTAGGTAAGATTTGTTTCTCATCATTTCTATGTCGTAGTAGTGTTTAGATTTTGGTACAATATATAGATTATGTAAGGCCACCCGAAACGCGTCTCGCGGATGGCTCGTATCTCGTCCCGCCGAGACGAGACGGCGGCGAGACGCGTTGCAGTGCCCCGTCTCGTCCCGGTCTCGCTGAGACGCCCGTCCCACCGAGACACCTCGTGGGCTGTCTCGTCACGCGCTTGCGCGACGTGGCGCGCTCCGGCGCCATGCGTGACGCCCACTTGCCGGCCCGCGAGTGGGCTTCGTCACGCTGACGCAATAAATCATTTTTTAAATTCAAATTTAATTAAAAAAATAAAATAAAATAAAAATTGAAAACGGTAATATTACCGTTTTTTTATCGTTTTCTTTTTTTTTACTCTATAAATACTCCTATTTCATCCTCATTTCACACACAAATACACATCAAATCCTCCAAATCATCTCCATTTCCTCTCCAATTATCATCTAACCTCTCATCACAAAATGTCCGACGACGGAAACTCTGGCGGTGGCGGTGGCGGCTTCGGCGGGTTTGACATCAACGCGTTTGGCGACTGGGGGGCATGTACAACGTGTTGGGTTGTTCCGGTTCCGGTTCGTCTACGTCGGGCACCCAGGGCTCGTCGACGCCGGGGGTACCAACCACCACATTTTAATGTGGATGCATATGCTCGCCCCTCTGCCCCGAGGTATTCGCAGGGATTATCCCAAATTCGGGAGGATTATCCGGATGAACCCCATCCGTACAGCCGCAAGGACATGATGGCGGTGTACAACGCCTGGATCATCGTCTCGTACGATCCCATCATCGGGAATCAACAATCCCGAAAGTGCTTCTGGGAAAAGGTCACCGAGACCTACAATGAGATCAAGCCAAGAGGGTCCCGCCGCCGCACATTGAAGATGCTTCGCGCTCACTTTGACCGAGTCGACAGGGAGGTCAAAAAATCTGCGGCATCTACAAGAACGAAGCGGCTCATTACCAAAGCGGAGCCACGGGAGCCGACATTCTGAGATCGGCTTTGCGAGTCTACTTCGACGACATCGGCAAAGAATTCAGACATGTCGATGTCTGGGAGGCCGTCAAAGAAGAGGAAAGGTGGGCCGGCGGTGTGCGGTCCAGCTCGGGCTCGACCTCGAAGCGCACGAAGCACACGACGGGTGGCCAATACTCGTCTAGTGGGGGCGGTTCGGGCAGCGCCGCACAAGAGGCTGCCTCACAGGAGGTTGAGGGCACGGCAGACGATGTCGAGGGGTCCTCCCGTGTGCGCCGTCGGCCGCAAGGGACCAAGGCGGGCTCGAGCTCGAACACCCTATTGTCCATGTACTTGACCGACACGATGGCGGACACTTCCCGCATGACGCCTCCACAATACCAAGCCCATCTTGCCGGAATTGAGTATATGGCAAGACAAATTGGTATTCCGCCTCCAGGTAGCTTGAGTGCACCGCCACTGCCTTCGGGAGATGATTCGCCGGCGGTGTAGTTTTTTTAATTTCTATAAAATTGTATTTTAAATTATGTTTTTTTTTATTTTTCCACGAATTTAATTATGTATTTTTTTTAGGATTTTAAGTTGTGTTTTTATTTTATTTAATGAAGTGTGTTTTTATTAATTGAATTTGTTGGAAAAAAAATAAAAAATGAAATTGAATGAATAGTAAGTTAAGAGATGGTTACGAGACGGATAAGAGATGGAGATGGAGATGGAGATGGAGTGAAAAGTACAATGAGGCCCATGAATAGTTAAGGGATGAGACGGTTAAAAGACGGATAAGAGACAACGTTGCGGATGGCTTAAGAATTCTATTGATAAGAATTCTATTGCTTTCATGTCATGGAATTCTCATTGTCACTGATATGTTTATGTGTTCTACATCTGTATTGAGTTATTATACTATGTTAAATCTCTATCACAATTCATATTTATTTATGTTGTTGTAACTATGTGTTGATGTGCATTTTGCACTATATATAGTACTTCATGCATTCCATTGATATATAAGTGTCTCAAACGATTCTCGTTGCATAGATGAAAAAGACTTTGTGGATATAAATTAAATGAGCCCTACTCGTAAAACAATTTTTTTAAATATGTTTTAGATTTGAGAAATTATGAGGAACACCCAAAAACTAGTTTTGGAACATTATAAACTTAGTTGAGTAAAATTGATTGGATAGAGAGATAAAACAATAAAAATGAAAAACTACAGAGAAATGTAACTACAAAATTGAATTACAAATAAAACAATAGAATAATACTCTCTTCGTTTCATAGTAGTGGAGTCATTTTGCCATTTTGGTACATTATATAGTAGTAGAGTCATTTTCCTTTTAGTAAAAGTCAACACATTTCTACTTACTTACTTTTCCTTGTCTCTTACTTTATTCTCTCTACTTTTTCATCTCTCCTACTTTATTATTTTTTTATTTAATACATTACACATTTTTTCTTAATCTCTGTGCTGAAAAGAAATGACTCTATTACTATGGAACAGATGGAGTAGTAATTAGTTGAATCGAAGAATGTCATTTTCAATGGGACAATAGTGCTCTCTATTTAGGTGTATCGTTCTCAATGATAAAACGGCTACATCTTGTTCGTTATAGCAATATATGCAGACAGAACAAGCTCCAATGATCTGGAGGATGGCGATGACAAAACTTTAACTTATGAAATGCAGATAGAGAGTTTATGCTAATGCATATAAATGTGTCTTGGTTTAGAGAATGCAGAGTATGCCTCCCTATTATAGGTCAGACCTACTATATATGGATCATGGGGAATCAATACGGAGTCAACTCTGTCAATAATGTTAGAGTGTAACTCGGACATTACAGAGTTACAAACATCTATCATGAAGCATGAAGCATGAACCTGGACGGAAATATCTGTATACCTCTCATGTTGTTGTTCGTTCAAGGGACATATTTGAACTATCATTTCAGTGTACAAGCATGGAAAACTACGTGTCAAGCCACATTGCTTATATTCAACGTTATTTTGGTCTACGTGTCCACTATGGGATAAATTAACAAAACGTTAATTAATCTGATAGCTCCATATTATTGTGACATATTCATACTATTATTTCTCGTTCATCGGAAATCGATCTATAAAAAATGACTATATCATGGTCATATCTATATGGAACAAGATTGATTGTATATTATTTAATTTTCAAAATGAAATCTTATGTCAGTTGTATGATCTAGTCAAATCACGTTGATAGAGCTAGATTCCAACACAACTAGAGAATACACTTTGATATTATCAATACTAAATTGTGCAAAATATCAACTATCCACGTGCACAAGTTAGTATATGCTACGAAAAAAATTGTTTATATAAGATTTCTTATATCTAGAGAGAATTATCATCAATTTAGGGAAGACGAAGTGTGGGCTTAAATGTTTGATCAACGTCATGAACCTTGTCTTAGCTGCACACCCTTACCCTTGATGGCGACCACACTCTCTCAATCCCAACAAATGACAATATTTGGGACTCTCACTCCATCACACGTCTTGCTTTTTGTGTCTTGCCTCTTGACACTATTTCTGAGAGTCACTTTATTTTTCTAGTTTCTTTTTCTGATAAATACTGACATAAGAGCAAGGCTAATTAAAATTGAGGAAGTTTAAAGAAAGAATAAGTTGGGTCACAATGGGAAAAGAAGGAAATAAAGTGGGGGTTAATATATGTGGATGAGTACTCAAAGTAATGAATCACGTTAAAGTTTCTATATACTATTTGAGTATGTTATAATTAAATGTTCAAAGTTAATATATTTATTTTATGACTTAATATGCAGCTATCAATTTTCATGAAAAGGGGCGAGGGAGCATAAAGTTGAGAGGATTTGAATGTTTAATAGGAATGTCACATGTGGTATAAGTTGGGGGTGGGGCTGCCCACAACATGACAGGCCATTTTTGTTGCAAAATTAGGCTGTTCTTTTGGTTGAATTTGCCCTACATTTAATATTTGACAATACTTATATATTGAATTAAAATATTCACCTCTCAATATTACCATCTTAAATAGTGCAACATGGAAATAGAATTGGTTATATTTGTATGAATATGGATATTGATAATCATGACTCATGAAGTGTTGTATTGATAGTCAACAAATAAGTAAATAAGTACTCCATTGATATAGTACTACTACTATCAAGTATCAACCATCATATATTACTACTAATATTTTCTTTGAAATACATTGGCACAAGTCACACAACGTTCAAGCTATATTGGTACTATTTTGCTTTGTGTTTCAACGAAAAAAGATTGAGTTTGACGAAGAGAAAACAAGAATAGAGCGGTATAAGTTGAAAGGAAGAAGAACGATAGGTGTTGACTTTCAATTAAATGTGCAGATTTGGAAAAGAATCCCACATTTTCGGTACCTATGCTTAAATTCCCACCCTAATTTTTAGGCAGTACCTAAATTACTATTAGTTGATATACTACTATATAGATTTTAATTTCTACAAATTTAAACCATCTATTATAAAAATCCAAATTAATTATAGATGATAATAGTATGTACTAAGGGATGTATCACACTCATGGTAGATACTTATATTGCATATTATTTGATGCTTTAAATATTAAAGCCAATTGCTAAAATCTATTTTGAATTTTGGTTCGATGACACAATTTAGGACCATCTCATAAACGTGTGTATTGTTATTTATTAGTAATGCCACCTGTTCCGGTTTTCTGGGAAGTGTAACCGGTAGTGAATTTAAAGGAGCCAAGCCAACTTTGGACTTATATTTACGGTTCCGGTCCTAAGAGCATCTCCAATAACCGACGTCACCACCGCGACGCCGATTTTTCGCCGACGCCGGTTTGACGCCGAACCATTGGAACCGGCGTCGGCGAAATCGGCGTCAAAATTGGCGTCGCCATGCCGATTCCCGCGCTGACGCCGGTTTCGACGCCGATCCTCACGGGCGCCATTGTGCGTCCCGGATCGGCGCCAAACCGGCGTCGGATTTAAATTTTTTTTTTGTTTTTCGAAAACACTATATATACGCGCGTTGAACCTCATATTCGACTGCAAAAGGATTTAGTTGAAGAGTTGTGGGCGCGGAGGATTGCAAGGCGTTAGTTTTATGTAATTTTTTAAATGTAATTTTTTTAATTATTGTACTTTTTTTTTTAAATTAATGTACTTTTAAATTTTAATATTATTATTCAAATTTTCCGTATTTGTCTCGTAAATTAAATTCCGTATGTTGATACGAGTGTAAATTAAATTATATAATTGTTATTAGTGATGTGGATAGGTAGTGTGAAGGCTATGTGAGGGCTATTTGATGTCCAGTTGATGTGGCAAGCTGATGTGGCAGGAGAATTGTAGTGCTGATGATGTGGCAGTGTGAAGGCTATTTGAGGACTATTTGACGTCCTAACCTATTGGAGATGCTCTAAACAATCCATTTTGTCAATTTTCTTTTAAAAATAAATAAAAATAAAAAATATGAAAAACACATAGAACAAACAACTTAGAGTAATTGAAAGGAAGAATAATTA
>NW_024599249.1:0-35837 GCF_004379255.2 Salvia splendens | reverse complement strand
CCGCGCTAGATCTACCGGTACTTCATGCGTGCTGTGCCTCAGCAACCATTCGAACCCGATAGCTCTTATGGAGGCGCGGAACTCCTCATCACTATCGATCTCCTGCAGCTCCCTAGGATCGTATTGTTTCCCCGACTTCGCCATCTTCCCTGCGCTGCTCCTCTCCTTGTATGTTGCGGCCCGCTTCTGAGTACCAAACTTCCTCATTGCTTCCAGCAATTCCTTAGTCACCCAGACTTCTGTGCGCTCATAATTCAGCTCCTCCTCTTGTTCCTCCTCTTCTTCTGTCTCAGACTCACTTACCGGGCTTGGACCAGATGATTCCTTGGCGAAGGGGACCTTAGTAGGTGGGGGAATTGGTTCCTCGACTTCCTGGACAGAGGCGGCTCTCGATCTCTTGGGTTAGACCGTGGTTGCGTGCTTTCCTTTACTTTTTCTTTCCTTGGCCAAGCGGACTTCTTCCTCCTCGTCCCCTGACCCAGGAGTTTCCTCCTGTCCACCAGCTGCCCCTCGGGCTGGGAATTCCTCCTCCTTGCTATAGACGAGGTCATCCACCTCGTCCAGTAAATTCCGCCTGGTCCTCTGCCTCTCTGCTCTTTCATCCACCGGCGGTTCCTCTTTTTTCTGGTCATCTACCAGGTCTATAATTAACTGGTGTCCTCCTCCGTCGGGCACCTGTACTTCAGTTTCATCGGGGGCCTCCTCTAGGGTTTCCTCCTCTGTAGGTTCAGGGCTCCCCCTCCAATAATCTCAGAACCGTCATGCGGCCCACCATCTGCCGTAGGTTCGCCCGTTGCCTCTTCATTTTCCGCTTCCATTAGACTTGTGCTTGGAGCGGATTCTGACCGTTGAAAATCAGAGTCCGGCGCTCTGGTTGAAACTTGAGGCTCTTCATTATGGGGAACGGCGGTTTGTGCTGACAAATCCTCGCGGATCGTCGGCGGTAGTGCGGATGTCATCTGGCTAGCCGAGAATAGGGCGTAGACCTCCTTTGCCTTTTTGACGCTTCCCAATTTGTGCGTCAATTCCGCCAGAAGAACTGCATCGTACGGGCTCTGAACGGTCTCCGATTCCATGGCTGACGCCTCTGGCCGTGAACTTCCTGTGGCATGGGTTGGATCAATCATTGTAATCTGAAATCAAAAGAAAACTTGGTAGTAATCGGTTAGGGTTTCAAAATTGGGAGGAGAGAGAGATAGAGAGAAGTAGAGAGTTTGTTTTGAGAATAATAGGAGAGAGAAAATAGGCAGTTCGCATTCTCTATAAGGAAGTCGTGCGGTTGCAGGCATGACATAAGCAACCGTACGTCTTCTCATCCATTTTTTTTTATTTGAATTTCAAAATATCTTTTTCTCCCCCCCAAAAATTCTTTCTCCAAACTTCCTTCCTGTGGGTAACCGCCCCTAGACCGCATTTTATACTTATGAAATTTCAAGAAAGTTGAAACGCCAGACTCCTCAGTCAAGGGACCAATATCAAACAACTCAATTTCTCTAAGAAATCTGGTGTTTCGAAAATATTTTGGAAGATTAAAATTTTTAATTTGTTTGGGTTTTAAATTTTCTAAAAGCAATTAAAGTATTTTCATTCGCATATGGGTACTCTCAAGATTCCCTAGGTCAGTGTGCAGATAAATTTTATTCCTCTTCTTCCTGACCTAGGACTCATCAAGAATACTCATTTGCTTGAACAATTAGGCAATAATTACGGATGTTTGTAGTGGCACTTCCTCCACTACATGCAATTCCGAATTATCCCTATAGACTTTTACCCGATGTCCATTGACGAGGAAAGGAACAGAGTTTGGTGTGCTCCCTTGGATTTCCACTGCTCCATTTGCTCGAAGACCGATGATGGTGTACTGGCCTATCCATTTGGATTTTAGCTTTCCCGGCATCAGCTTGAGCCGGGATTGGAAAAGGAGGACCTTTTGACCTACTCGGAGTTCCTTGACCCGGAGGTTCTTGTCATGCCATAACTTTGTCCTTTCTTTGTACCACATAGCAGATTCATAAGATTCCAGCCTCAGTTCCTCCAGCTCTTGAAACTGCAACTTCCTCTCCTGTTCGCAGGCCAACGGCTTCATATTAATTTCCTTGACCGCCCAATATGCCTTGTGCTCTATTTCCACGGGCAAGTGGCACATTTTGCCGAATACCAGTCGATAAGGTGACATTCCGATAGGAGTCTTGAAAGCAGCCCTATAAGCCCATAATGCATCATCAAGCCTCCAGTCTTTCCTTGATGGATTAACTGTCTTCTCCAGTATTGCCTTGATCTCTCGATTAGAAATTTCTGCTTGGCCGTTAGACTGAGGATGGTAGGGAGTAGATAACTTATGATGCACACCATATTTCCTCATCAGTGCCTCGACGGTGCGATTGCAGAAATGCGTTCCCTGGTCTGAGATGATGGCTCGAGGAACTCCGTATCTGTTGAATATATTGGCCTTCAAGAACTTTGCTACCTCCTTCGATTCACATGTCGTAGTAGCCTTGGCTTCTATCCATTTGGACACATAGTCCACTGCGACCAATATATATGTGTTCCCATAAGATGATGGAAACGGTCCCATAAAGTCCATCCCCCATACGTCAAAATTTCGCAGACTATCACTGGGACCTGGGGCATCTCGTCTCTCCTTGAAATCCCCATGTCTGTTGGCACCTATCGCAACACTGACAATACTCAAAGGCATCTTTGTTAAGTGTCAGCCAGTAAAAACCACTATCCAATACTTTCCTCGCAGTTTTCCTTGGCCCAAAGTGTCCTCCACATGCCAAAGCATGGCAATGATTCAATACATCTCTTGCTCCCATTCGGGAATGCATCGTCTGATCACTTGATCCGAGCACATCTTCTATAAGTAAGGATCATCCCAAAAGTAATATTTTGCTTCACTTTTCATTTTCATCTTCTGGGCCCGGGAAACTTCCTCTGTACTTGGCACCTCTCCTGTGACCAAGTAATTTGTCAGGTCAGTGAACCATGGTTCTGCGTTTAGTGATCATTTCCCTTTGTCGGACTCTCCTAGACCGGTTAATGCCAATACTGATTCCCAACTAATCGGTCTAGGAAATTCCTTCACATAATATAGATGTTCCTCGGGGAAGGCATCGGGTACAGCTTCCTCCGTCTCTCCTTGAAAAATTCGGCTCAGATGATCACCATCTCTATTCTCTGTGCCCTTTTTGTCTTTTACCTCCCAATGAATTCCTGCAGTAGTAGCACCCACCGGATCAACCTTGGCTTGGACTCTTTCTTGGCCAAGAGATATTTAATGGTTGCATGATCAGTGTAGACGATTACCCCTCGACCCAAGTAAATAAGGTCAGAATTTCTCGAATGAATACACTACAGCTAGCATTTCTTTCTCCGTGGTATCATAATTTTTCTGGGCTTGATTCAAGGTTTTTGAGGCGTAGGAAAATCACTGAGCTCTTCCCATCGATCCTTTGACCTAGTACTGCACCCACCGCAAAATCACTTGCGTCGCACATAACTTCAAACGGATGGTTCCAGTCAGGTGCTCTAAACGATGGGTGCTGATACAAGTCTATCCTTTAGCAAACTGGAATGCCTGTTTGCACCCTTCGTCAAGACGAAATCCACATCATTATGCAATAGGTGAGTGAGTGGTTGAGCAATTTTTGCAAAGTCCTTGATAAATCTTCTGTAGAAACATGCGTGACCCAGGAATCCTCTGACCTCCTTCTGATTCGTGGGGTAAGGCAGTTTCGAGATTACATCCACTTTGGCTTTATCCACTTAAATCCCCCTCTCAGACACTACATGACCGAGGACTATCCCTTCTGGTACCATGAAATGGCATTTTTCAAAGTTTAGGACTAAATTTTTCTCCTGACACCTTCTCAATACTATATCCAAATTGGCCAAGCATGCATCGAAAGAGTTTCCATACACCGTGAAATCATCCATAAAAATTTCAATGCATACTTCCAGTAGGTCTGAGAAAATGCTCATCATACAACGCTGGAATGTTCCCGGTGCATTACATAGACCAAATGGCATCCTTCTGTATGCATACGTACCAAAAGAGCACGTGAATGTAGTCTTCTCCTGATCTTCCGGATCCACATATATCTGGAAGTATCCACTATATCCGTCTAAGAAGCAAAAATATTGTTTTCCAGCCAACCTTTCTAACATCTGGTCAATAAAAGGCAAAGGAAAATGATCCTTTTTAGTAGCTTCATTCATCTTCCTATAATCGATACACATTCTCCATCCAGTCACCAATCGAGTAGGCACTAACTCATTCTTGTCATTCTCTACCACTTGTATCCCTGATTTCTTGGGTACCATGTGCACTGGGCTGACCCACTCACTTTCTGGGATCGAGTAGATAATTTCCTAGGGATAGTAGCTTTAATACTTCCTTCAAAACTTCTTCTCTCATATTCGGATTCAGCTTCCGTTGAGGATCCCTTCCGGCCTTAGCACCATCCTCCAACCTAATGTGATGCATGCAGAGTTCTGGGGCTGATTCCCACTAGGTCTGAGAGTGTCCATCCTATGGCTTTCTTATTCCTTCGGATTATTTCCAGCAGATCATTCTCCTGCTCCGCTGTCAAGTGGCAGTGATGATCACTGGGAATGTTCATCTTCCCCAAGGTAAGCGTATTTCAGTGACTCTGGTAGCTTCTCAACTCCTTCTTTGGTGTGATGGCTTCCTGGGGCAGGGGGTTTTTCTCCAGACTTCTTGTTGCTGCTTTCATCCAGATTGGATCCCTCGTCTGGACCTTTCTCCTGAACAGACCCCATAGACTCGAATGACAGCGGTGTGGTGGCCAAAATGCCATGATCGCTTCATTGATCTGTTCATCTGTCAGGTTCCGAGTTAATAGGGTTTCACACCATCCTGCCACCTCCTTATCAACAGACTGGCTCAGCTCCGAATTGTTAAACTGTTCCTGCATTAATTCAGTCTCAAGATATTCCTGGACCAGGGGGTTAATGACATCTACAACATGGAGATTTTCAACATCCAACGGTTTTTTCATAGCTTAATCAATACTAAACGTGTATTTCTCCCCATGATAATCCAAGCATATGGTTCCATCAAACACATCAATTATAGTCTTAGCGGTGCGTAAGAATGGCCTACCTAATAGCACTCCGCTAGACTCCGCAGATTCATTATCACTCATTTTTATCACATGAAAATCAGCTGGGTATAGGAAATCATGCACTTTACTATCACGTTCTCCAGCACTCCTTCGGGTGAAATGCATGTTCTATCAGCCAACTGAATCACCACTTTCGTATCCACTAGACTTACCCCTATCAATTTCTTATATATCGACAGCGGTAAAACATTTATTGAGGCTCCTAAATCACACATAGCATGCTTGATTCGAATGTCTCCCAAGGAAATAGGTAAGGTGAACATACCTGGGTCTGTGCATTTTGAAGGCATTCTCTTCTTCTGTATCACATCAGACACATTTTCTCCAATCACTATCTTCCCATCAGGTTTGGTTTTCCCAGCATTCTTGATGAATTTGCTGAAGGTAGGAAGCTTGAGAGCCTGCAAGAACAGCAGATTGATCTCCAACTTTCCAAAAATCTCCATAAAGTCCTCTATGTCATCTTTCTTCTTCTTAGCTTCCCCTTGATGAGGGAATGGCTTCATGCGCTTCAATGTTCCTGCTGACCCCCTAGCTGAGGGTTCTCCGATTTCCCTCCTTATTTCCTCACTCTCCACCTCTGGCTCTGGGTCTAGGAAAAATGGCTCAGCCATACGGGGTAGTGGTTTCTCCAGATCGCCTTTCCGAAGGTCGTCTTCTACTCTGGTGTTTCCTATCTCGGTATTTCCTTGGTCAGGAACAAAACTCTCATCCTTCTTGTTCATCGTGGAAGGCACCCTCTCATCATCCTTCATCATGGGACCCTCATATTCACGTCCTGACCTTAAAGTGATCTGAGTGATGTTTGCTCAGTCAGGTGGTTTCACCGAAGCTGGTATCCTTCCCTCGTTTCCCCTCATCTCATTCAGCGAGGTTGCTAATTGTGACATCATGGCAGACTTTTGCTCCTGTTGTGCATCTTGAATTTTATGTACCACCTCATTGTTAGCCTGCATATTGTTCTGCATATGTTGTTGAGAACTGACTAGGTCATGTACCATATCATCCAGATTCCTCTAAGGCCGGTAATTGGGTTGATTGGAACTTGAACCTTGATTCTGATTTGTTCCAACCACCTGGTTTTGACTATGGTTTCCTTGACCTCCCTGATTGTTGCCGAACTGACTTCCTGACCCTTGGTTCCCTTGGTAGTTTTGCTGGAAATTTTGATTGTTCCCTGAGGCATTCCTTTGATGCGGCGGCACATTAGAATTTCCTTGGTTACTCTGGTTCCTGTTGCTCCAATTATGCTGATCCCCTTGATTACGGTAGCTCCAATTGTTCGGCCCTTCTTGATTCTTCCCTGACCAAATAGAATTGTGCTGCAGCCCTTTTTGATTCCGGTTAGGCCAAGTCTGCTGGTTTTCTGCTAGACCTGGGTACTGCAGTTGTGGCTGCTGGTTCCTGTCAGTCCATCTGAAACAGGGGTTATCTCTCCATGGGGCATCTTTAATTTTCCAGTGACTCCAGCTCGTATTCTGATTATTCTGGTTATTTTTATTCCAATTTCCCACCGCATTCACATGGGCTTTGAATTCTCCTTCGGGTGGTGGACCATAATAGAATTGGAGTTGATTTTCCTCTTGACCTGGCGCTTTTTCCTTCTCAGACGGGGCTGGGGAATTTTTCTTCTCAATGGCACTCAGAAGCTCTTTCTCCAGTCGGTCTATTCGGTCTCCAACCCCTTCTCCCTCATGTTCCTTCACTGCGTTAGCTGAGCTTCTCCTCATGATGACACGCGGGTTGTCATACGCCTTTTTTGCGTCTATCAATCTGCCCAGAATTTCGCGTGCTTCACTTGCCTTGTTCTTGGTAAAATTCCCCCCGCTCGAGGAATTCATTAAGTCCTTAGACTCAGGATTGGCTCCTTCGTAGAACAAGTAAAAAGTTTCAGCCTCCATCATTCTATGATTAGGGCATGCATCGAGTAGCCCTTTAAACCGAGACCAATATTGGCTCAAAGACTCTTCGTAGTCCTGCTTATACTCTTGAATCTCCTTTTTGAGAGCGTTTGTTTTGTTGGACGGGAAGAAATAATCCAGGAATTCCAGTTTGAAATCCCTCCATGTGGTGATCGAGTCAGGTGGAAGCCTTAGCAGCCATGTGTTGGCCTCTCCTTTTAAGGCAAATGGGACTGCGCATAGGCGGTAGTCCTCCTCAGTAGCATTGTTAGGCCGCTTTTGGATGCTGCATAGCTTACTAAACTCGTTCAAAAATTCGTAAGGACATTCATTCCTCCGCCCAGAGAATGTAGGTAAAACGCCCAGCACATTTGTCTTAATCTCAATAGACCTCTGGCGCTGATTTGACACTATGGCATGGGCAGGCTCTCCGTCCAAATGCGCAATGAGTGAACCGATCTCCGGGTCTGGGTCCACTGGATTTGCCATTACAGATTCCTCTTCCTCTGCTTCTGATTGTTCAGTTTATGATGACAACCGTGGATCCTCCTCCCCTGACGAATTCCACTCTTCTTCGCTTCCTGATTCGAACGGAAATGGATCTACTGTTGTTAACCCAGATCTGGTAGTAACGGCGGACGTTGACTCCTTGACCTGCCACCTGAATTTTGCGTGCCTTGACCCAGATGAGTTACTCCAGTTTCCACACCGAGAGCCTCTGCTCATAAACTGTAAAGAAAAAAAATAAACAAAAGAAAATTAAAACTATGTACGCCAAATCTCTAAACACATAAACAAACTACGCCATCCATCCCCAGAAACGGCGCCATTTGAAAGTCTGCTTTTTCGGTACGGCATGCGCTTTTGTGCTAGGTCGAGCTTCGCAGATCCAGAGAATCCACTAGATCACGAGGTCTAGGAACTCAAGGATGCCTCCGATTCTCGGTCGTCGGGTACGCGACTTTTTTTGCAATTTCAAAACCCTCAACCCAAGAAACCAAGAATTAGTGTAGGGAAGCAAGGATCGAATCCACAGAGATGGGGGCGTAAGTCAACATGCAAGGAGATTTGGATAGACTAAGGGGTTTGGCTGCTGCCACGCAAATTTGGGTTGAGGAAATTATACTAGACTAGGGAAAATAAATCTAACTACCTCTAGATCTAGGAACAGAAAAACATTCGCGCAACATGGATCGGCATCATATCTTCACTTTATCAAATAAACTCCCTAGATCTAGCTAAAACGCTACCTAATCTAGCTCGACAGACTCGATGCATGCTGTGGGGACCATTTTCCCAAAACAGAAAGGTACGAACATAAAGCTGCGATTAACAAACTAAGGATTTAATAGACAGCGACCTGCATATCTTCAAACGAAGAAAACAGAGCATGTTGAATCGGGCGTCAGAAAAACGCCGACCAAAAGCAAACCAACAATCCTCTATCTACTAGACGAAAACAACTCAAAGAACGAAAGCAGGAAATGTTAAATCCACGCTCAATCAATCACTCTGCTTCAGATTCCCACACTGGACGCTTAATCCACTCCGGATCCAAGCCACCCGAGACAAACTCCAGTCAGATTCAACTACAAATTTAACGATTCAACTCCGATCAACAGTAAACAGGCTACAATCCAACTCCAACTCCCCAGATCAAGTGCGAAAAGCATCCAACAAGGTAAATAACATCAAACTCAAATTAAAACATCATCAAAACTCAGAATCATCTCCATCATAACAGAAAATATAAAATGCATAGATAGAAAGTCGAAATTAGCAAAAACAAACGAATCGAGCATCGAACAGCGAAGCTTGACGGTATCCAGACAGAATGGAAATGAAAACAACAAATTGTATCTTCGCCCTTCGTCAGGACGGTGTTACACAGCTTTCTCCGGTGATGAAACCCTTACTCTACCCTAGAATTCTCCATTTCCCCCAAGTGTGTGTGAGTGTGTGAGCTAAGCTAAGAGTGATAAAAAAAGTCCTCTCATGTGTGTTGCGTGCTCCTTCTTATATAGACGTGGAGGTGGGTCCGGCGGAAACTTTTGTGCTGAATTGCCTTCTTTGCCCTCAGCTTCGGACTCCCTCTGTCTAGCCATTTTCCTCCTGGATTCTTCTCACTTTTGCCTTCTTCCTTTGCTAGTCCACTTCCTTCAATTCTTCCTGGACCTAGCGAATTTCCTTCACACACCTGGATTAAACAATGTGTTAGACCCTGTAAATGGTGATTTTTTATCATATAACCAATGCATGAAATTAGCCTTATCACCATTCCCCTATCGTTTTGTAACCAAGAATAGAAGGAAAATCCGGTGGATTTTCTATCGATCTTTGGGAAGCTGGATGTGACCATACCATTCCTCCAAGCCGTGAAGATACCCCCATTGGGGAAGTTCACCAAGGAGTTCATAGTGGGAAAAGAACAGGAGAATGGAAAAATCATGGTGGAAGGAATAACATCCCCTATTGTGCAGGAGAAACTACCGCCCAAGAGAGCCGACCCTGGTATGTTCACTTTACCCATAACAATTGGAGATGTCAAAATCGAGCATGCAATGTGTGATCTAGGAGCATCTATCAGTGTTATGCCTTTGTCCATTTATAATCGGTTGAAGGGGGTAAAATTGTCGAACACTAGGGTATTGATCCAACTGGCTGATAGGTCATGCATAAATCCTGAGGGCGTGTTAGAAAATGTATTGGTGCGCGTTCATGATTTTACTTATCCTGCTGATTTCTATGTAATTAAGATGAGTGAACCTGACGCCAGGGAGTCTAGTGGAATATTGTTAGGAAGACCGTTTTTAAGAACAACCAAGACAATCGTGGATATGGCTGAGGGGACAATATGCATAGACTTTAATGGTGAAAATTTTGTTTTTGATATTAATGAAGCCATGAAAAAGCCTATAGATTCAGAAAATCTATGCTATGTTGATGTGATTGACCCCCTAGTCCAAGATTTTCTTGAGACCAAGTTATTGCAGGAGAAGCTCCAAGCTTTAGATGTGTATGAACAGTCTGACATGGAAGCAGCTGCATGGTGTGCCATGATGAATAGCCAAGGGCTGACTGACGAGGAAATCGAGGGAGCAATCAAGGAATTCTGTCAGAAGTCTGAGTTCACGGGAACTGCAGGAGCTATCCTACCAGCTAGTATAGAAAATATCTCAAATGGTGAATCGGAACAAGAAGAGGATGCGACAAAGAACCCCTTTCCTGCAGACACACTTCTCCCACAAGTCGAGCTGAAAAAGATACCAGCAACCCTGAAGTATGCTTACCTAGGGGAGGACGATTTATTCCCCGTGATCATCAACAACGAGCTTACTGAAGAACAAGAGGCGAGCCTACTGACCGTGCTGAGAAAAAACAAGAAGGCGATTGGATGGAGCCTTACGGACTTGGTGGGAATAAGTCCAGATGTCTGCATACATCATATCAGGCTAGAAGAGGGAGCCAAGGCACACCGAGACCCACAGAGAAAAGTGAACCCGAACATGCGAGAGGAGATATTGAAGGAAATATTGAAGTTGTTGTCGTTGGGAATTATATATTCAGTACCCGACAGCGAATGGTTTAGTCCGATTCATATGGTCCCCAAGAAATCAGGGATCCAAGTTTTTCAGAACGAGAGGAACGAGCTGGTACCCACCAGACTAGTTACTGGTTGGCGAATGTGTATAGACTACCGCAAATTGAATGCAGCAACCAGGAAAGACCATTTTCCTTTACCCTTTATCGACCAGATGCTGGAGCGACTGGCTGGGAGGAAGTATTTCTGTTTTTTAGATGGGTACAGCGGCTACTTCCAAATCTGCGTGAACCCTGTTGATCAAGATAAGACCACCTTTACCTGCCCATTCAGAACTTATGCGTACAGACGCATGCCCTTTGTCTTATGCAATGCCCCTGGTACATTCCAACGTTGCATGATGAGCATATTCTCTGATCTGATTGAAGAGTGCATGGAGATCTTCATGGATGACTTCACAGTCTACGGGAATTCTTTCGACTCCTGCATCCAGCATCTAGACGTAGTTTTGGAGAGATGCCAAGCAAAAAGTCTGGTTCTGAATTTCGAAAAGTGTCACTTTATGGTCACCGAGGGGATTGTCTTAGGGCACGTGGTGTCGGAAAGAGGAATCCAAGTGGATCAAGCCAAGGTTTACGTCATTTCCAAGCTATCCTTTCCTACTGACCAGAAGGGGATAAGAGGTTATCTGGGGCACGCCGGATTTTATCAGAGATTTATCAAGGACTTCGCCAAGATCGCCCAAGCTCTTACCAGACTTCTTCATAACGAGGTAGAATTCAATTTCGACGAGCAGTGTAAGGCCGCGTTCAATCTCCTCAAGGAGAAGTTGATATCTGCACCAATCATCCGAGCTCCTGACTGGGATCACCCCTTCGAAGTGATGTACGATGCTAGTGACTATGCAGTGGGAGCTGTACTGGGTCAGAAGATTGATGGGAAGAGGTACGTGATATTCTATGCGTCAAAGACACTTAATCAAGCCCAACGGAATTATGACACCACCGAGAAGGAGATGTTGGCGGTGGTGTATTCCTTCGGGAAGTTCAGACAGTACTTGCTAGGATCCAAGGTCGTCGTCTATACTGACCACGCGGCCGTAAAATATCTCATTGCCAAAAAGGAGTCAAAACCCCGACTGATCCGATGGGTACTTCTACTACAAGAATTTGATTGGGAGGTCGAAGATAAGAAGGGAGTCGAGAACAAGGTGGCGGACCATTTGAGCAGAATAGTGCAAGTTGGGAATAGCGAGGATGTGAAGGATCAATTCCTCGAGGAACACCTGTGCGAGGTGATTTTTTCAGCAAGAAAGATGGGAAGAAGTAATGAAGCTTACTGGTCAGGGTATAACAACTAAAGGCAAGGAGAAAGTAGGGCAAGGGCCATGGTTTGCAGATCTAGCCAACTACCTAGTAACAGGGGAGCTTCCTGGAGTACCAAACGTCACAAAGGCCCAGAGGATGAAGATCAAGAGTGAAGCAAAGTATTACTTCTGGGACGATCCATATCTATGGAAAGTAGGAGTCGACCAAGTTATAAGAAGGTGTGTTCCTGACTGGGTGCAAGGGGATGTGTTAACACACTGCCACTCCTTGGCATGTGGAGGACATTTCGGACCTAGGAAAACTGCAAGGAAAGTGCTGGACAGCGGATTCTACTGGCCAACTCTAAACAGGGATGCCTACGAATTTTGCAAGAGCTGTGACCGTTGCCAACTGACCGGTGGAATATCTGCCAGAGATGAAATGCCACAAGTTCCAGTAATTGTATGAGAAGTGTTCGACGTCTGGGGCATGGATTTCATGGGTCCGTTCCCGTCGTCTTATGGGAACTCCTACATCCTGGTGGCAGTCGACTACGTGTCGAAGTGGATCGAAGCCAAGGCCACGAGCACTTGTGAGTCCAAGGAGGTTGCCAAGTTCCTCAAGAGTAATATATTCAGCCGATTCGGAGTACTGAGAGCAATCATATCTGATCAAGGTACTCATTTTTGCAACTGAACAATTGAATCCTTGATGAAGAAGTACGGGGTCCATCACCGACTATCTTGTCCCTACCACCCGCAAGCTAATGGGCAAGCGGAAATTTCAAACAGAGAGATAAAAAGCATACTGGAGAAGACAATCAACACCTCGAGGAAGGACTGGAGCACAAGGTTGGAAGATGCTCTGTGGGCGTACCGAACAGCCTACAAAACACCAATAGAGATGTCCCCGTACCGTATTGTTTTCGGAAAGATGTGCCACCTGCCAGTGGGGATTGAACACCGAGCATACTGAGCAGTTCAGCAAGTTAACATGGATGCTAAGGCCTGTGAAGAGGGAAGGAAACTACAACTACAGGAGCTAGAGGAACTCAGACTGGAGTCGTTCGACTCAGCCATGTGGTACAAGAAAAGAACGAAGATGTGGCACGACAAGAATCTGAGAACCAAGAATCTCCAAGTTGGCTAGAAATTACTACTCTTCCAGTCAAGACTGAAGCTAATGCCTGGGAAACTCAAGTCGAAGTGGGCAGGGCCTTACATCATTACCACGCTTCGTTCTAATGGAGTGGTCGAGATTTCAGGGAGTATCCCTAACTCTGAACCTTTTGTAGTGAATGTGCATAGATTGAAAATATTTAGGGAAAGTGCAGAGGTGTGTGTAGTGGAAGAAATTCCACTGCACTTTAATATCGCCTAATGATCAGTAAGGATAGGGGTTTGGAGTTCCACCTGGTCGGAATCTTTTAGATATGATCTGTGTGTACTGACCAGGTAGAATTTCAAACACCCTAAGGAAGGTGTAAATATTGTAAATATTTGGTAACTTAGTTTTAATGTAACCCATTAGGAAAATAAAAAAAATACCAAAAAGATTTTCGGGTCTTAATTATTAATTTGGAGTCCATACTGGCCACGAGAATACCCAATTGGTGAAACTCTAAATTATATTTAAGAGTCTTTTTATTGCTTTGTTTCTAGTTTTAGCAAATTAGGGGGGAAATATCAAGTGAAAATTGAATTCTGGGTTGTGGTGCAGCTTTACAGGCGAGTACAGTGAGTGACTGGGAGGGCGCGTGAAGCAGAGATGTGACGGGAGATGTCCAATCAGAAGCAAAAGTGCTCAACCGTCTCCCACCCGAAGCGCCGCGACCTGGTAACCTTTTATAACCGGTCAAAACCCTCAACTGCACCCCCCACTATAAAATACCCCACCGCCTATCCTCCTTAATTTTACAAACCCTTACCTGCAAATTCTCTAAACCAAAACAACCGCCACCGGAAACAGAGACCACCACCTATACAAACCATGGCAGCTAAGAAGCAAACCAAAAACCCGACATCCACCACCGGCGACAATCCCCTGGAAGTCCGAGAAACAGCGGAGACACGGCCACCGAATCCGAAACAATCACAGCCGACGCCGACGCCACAAATACCGGTGATGGTTCCTTTGGACGCACCGGCATCGTATCTAAGGCAGCAAGACCCGAACAAAGATTGGACAGCGACCCTGGCCGGATTTAGCCTAGCCGGAGGAATGCCGGCGGTACCGAACCCTACCCCAACTGTGACTACCGCGAATCCACCCATCCCCACCCTAACCACCTAAAATCCCACACCCGAAAAAACCTCTCCAACGGAAACTACACCATCAGGACCCTTTAATCCTTCCCCAAGTTATCAACAAACAGAGCCACTCGACGTTAGCCCACTTTCCGCTTATCAAGACCCCAACTGGGGGGAAACAGAGGAGAAAGACAACGAGGGAAAGGCGAGCGAAGGAGAGAGGAAGGAAACAGAGGAAGAAAAGGCCGCAGAACCTGTAACCCAAGAGGCGGAGAGGGGGAAGATAGATCTGAAAGAAATGGCCAGAAATCAGGGGATGATGACTGATGATGAATTCCAGTCGATTCTAGGTGGGAGAGATATGATAGTGATAAATCCTGAAGGGATGGCTGAGGTTCTGGATGTCGCATCCAAGGCAGTAGGAGAGGGTGAAGCGTATGGAGTAGCGAAGGAAACTGAAGGTGCAGTCCACCAGTCAAAAGAAGAAGTGAAAGAAAGGAAGAACGAGGAGGAGAGACCGAAATCTATGACACCCCAGTCAGAAGCAAGGGAAGGTGACAGAGAAGAAGGGAAGGAGGATGTCAAGGTGCAACATGAGAACCCGAAAGTTTTGGCCCCGAAGGTTTCTAAATCAAAGTAGGTCAAGAGGAGGCGATAAATGATGATACCAGTACCTGCGGCGTGACCAAGCCCACTGCCCAAGAGGGACCTTCATCACCAGCCGACGAGGAGGCTAAGGCAGACGGAAGTGAAGAAAAGTATATCCGGGAAAGGAAAAGGAAAGGAAAAGCCCCAGCCATGAAGAAGCAGTGCGTTAAGAAACAACGCACAGCCAGTACCGGCATAGTGATCCGAGAGCCAGGATAGAGACAAGAGATCAGCGACAGTGACTACGCATGGAGCGAAGAATCAGAGTCAGAGAGTGATATCTCTCTGGACGGAGAAGAGTACCATGAGCAGAAGCCCCCCGATAACCACCAAAAGCCTGTCCACCCTCAGGTGGAAAGGATTGTGTACCGCCGGTGGTGGGTGGAGCTTACAGACAAGCTGATGGAAGACATGAAGCACTACAGCACCAAGAAGCTTCAAGACGCGTTTGACGACAAGGAAGATAGTAGCAAGCAAGTCAAATGCGGCAAGGTACTCCATATACCCTCTCTGGATGAGTTATCTGTGCGTGATTCGTTCCTGTCCAGTATGGAAACGTTGGGTTTTGAGTGGCTGCTAGAGAATAGGGACCAAGAGATATCGGTAAGGTTAGCCAAGGAGTTCTTCACTACGTTTAGGGTCAAGATCACAACGGACCTAGACGAAGTGTCAATTTCCTTTAGGATATTCGGGGGAGAACTGTCCATGAGTCTGATTGAGTGGACTGTACGATTGGGGATGTGTAGCCTAGAGGAGGCTATAGGACCAGGATGGAGAAACCGAGAGAGGGGGTTACCAAGGAGACACATAGACTTTGAACCCCAAGAAGCCTGGGAGGAGCTAACCCACCCCACTGCTGGTCAGTTTGCCTCCACCATCTCCAGATCGACCCACTTCAACAACCCCATGCTCCGACTGGTACAACTCTACTTGGGCTACAAACTACTGGGTCAGACTAATTCGGCCGCAGAACATCTATGACCGAATTGTACATGGTGTGGTGCGTAAGTCGCGAAAGAATGCTGCATTTGGGATTTTGGACAGCCTACCAATGCCACCTGATAGCTACCCACCCAACCAGAAACCTGTCCCTCTGCAACATACCAGGAGCCTTCGTGCGCAATAACATAATCGTAACAGAGACAGACGACCTATCTCCAATGTATATGGTCGATTCTCCTGGCCTGTTCGATATTCCCTTCTTTGTCCGTACCAACGTTGTATACTACCGAGAAGGGGTCCCTGAATTCTACCCGATGGGAGAAGCCCCTGGTGGGAGAGCGCAATAAGGCCAGGAGGGACGAGCTGGGCAGAATGAACAAGCCTAAGGACAGAGGCAAGAAAATCTGGAGAGGGTAGTAGCTGAGTTAGCCGAGGAGAATAGGCAATCAAGGGCAGAGATGGCAAGACTGACGAACCTGATAGAAGGCGTGCTTGAGGAGCTAGCATGAGGAAGAGAAAACACAGGAGCTGGACCGAGTGGCCACGGAGGCCAGAATGATGAACCCACTGAACCGGAGAAAGAGAGGAGTGATGAAGCAGAGGATTCGGATGAGAACCAGTCTGAACAAGCTGAAGAGGAACCTGAGGAACCACCTGCACAGAACCTTGCCCCAAGAAGGAGCAGGAGGAACGTTTGACCAAGCCCCCCACTGACCAGTTAGTTTTCTTTTTATTTTTTTTCAGTCTTTTTTATTTTTATTTGAAGTATTGTAGGTTAGATTTAATGTGTGTAGTATGTGTGCAAACCTCATTCGCAACACTTAGACTATTGTAGTCTAAGTGTGAGAAGTAAAGGGTTTGCTAACTTTACCGCATGTGTTTATGTGTTATATGTTATGTCGCATGTATATTATGTGTTATGTGTAAATTGTTGAGTTTAAGTGCATATCTGAAATTCTCCCACTTAGCCTATTGCATAGTCTAAGTGTGAGAAGTTTTTAGACATAGTATGTTTTGCATATCTAAGTTCTGTTATATCTGATCTACGTGTTTTTGTAGGTTCGTTGTTCTTCTCCCACTTAGCCTATTGCATAGTCTAAGTGTGAGAAGTTTTATGTATATTATGATTTTCTTTTGTTATGTGCTTTTCTGTGCTTTCTGTGTTCTATGTGTTGATACTGGTCATCCTGTTTTCCACTTCACTGCGCTCGCTTGAGGGCATGCGAGGATGAAGTGGGAGGGGGGACTTAATGGCCAGTACAAGTGTCGAGTCAGTCCTTAGTAAGTCTTTTAGGATATGTGTTGAATGAATGGGCTTAAAACTCAACTGCCTTGAACTGACGGTGAAGGGAATTGAGGGAGATAAGACATGCTGGAAAATGGAAACCACCCCCCTAGTAGCTCCTAGTCAGTATAGATGATACAAGTATGAAGGAAAAAAACCCATCATTTAGGCTAGACACGAAAGCCCTCTTAAATGGTGAGTTAGAAGCCCAAAGTGGAACTACTTTCCACTAAACACATGAGAAAAAAGAAGAGTGGCTGCCACTTGATGCCTAGGGCAAGGTGAACACGTATAGCAATTCCTAAAGGCAGTAGGAAACCCCCCTCGAGAAAAAAAAAAAGTCCTACCCTTTAGAACCCCACTTTCTGACCGGATCTACACCCCGAAATAACCCACTAGCCACTGGGACTGTGTGTGTGCAAGGCATAAGGCAAGAAGCTACTAATCAAGAGCCGAGGCAAGAAACCAACTGGAAAAAGAAAAACGAAGGAAAATGACCAGGAGGAAATACTTGGTCCAAAAAAAAGAGAGAGGAAGAAAGAAAAGAAAAATGAAGAAAATGGCCTGGAAGAAATAGCAGGAGCACAAAAAAAAAGGAGAAAGAGAAGAAGGAATAAGGGTGGCGAAGCCACAAGGGAGATACTGCCCAGTTGGAAGCTAACATCAGAAAATTGTCCAACCAAGGAGGAGTACCAGCCAAAAGCCCGAATGCACACAGTTCCCCCACATAAAAATAAAGTAGTTAGTGTTAAACCTTAGAGCCTTAGGAACATCCACCCCAAACACTACAAACCAATAGCCCCGTTATAAGCCTTAAAGACCTTTAGGAGCTGCGCGTGAGATCTAAGTCTGAAACCTCAGTGGTACAGCATCGAGAGAGAACAGTCCTGACATTCTTGGTGAGGATTGAGTGACTGAGTGAATCCAGTGTTTGGCCGAGGGTTGGGTTATCTTGACGAGTGGATATACTGCCTGGGAAGGAAAAGGGGGGCGGCGAAAGTTCAAGGCTGTCTAAGATCGGATTGCACCTGATCCTAAGGGGAGAAGTGGTTGAAAATATAGCCTGTTCAATGTGTTTAAGTGTCTTAATGTGTCTAAGTGTTTATTGTGTTCGAGTCTTGTGTTTAGTTTTAGGTAGAGTCGGTCAGGGGAAGTAACCAGGCTAGAATTCAACTTATTTCTTTTTATTTGTTCTTCACGCTTGAGGACAAGCATGTGGTAAGTGTGAGCAGTTTGATAAGTCATATTCTATGCCTTGGTTACTGGTCAATATGTTGAGATTTACATGTATTATCCGCAAAATAGTTGCTTAAAGTGTGTAGGATAAGGGGATCCAAGTTAGTAGGAGACGGTTCAGACGATGCAGGTGAAAAGAGCGCTAGAAGGGTGCAATACTGACCAGGATGCATTCCAGGAAGAAAAGGCTCGAGATGGAGAAAAAGGATAGCTGGATTGATCATAAACAAGGGCAGAAAAGTCAATTTGCGAAGAAAGTCCACCCTAAAAGCTAGGGCAAGCCTCCCTATAAAAGAAGCCACTTGGAGAGAGAGAAGGGATCGGCATTCAAGTTCTAAACACCACACTTAGTAGAATTCTCTCTCTGGAGATCGGACCTTCAAGCATTGTGCAGTTTTTCACGTTCCTCGCCACAGCTATGGTCACTTGACGTCCAGAAGTTGCCGGCGAAGTCATCATTCCACCGTTCCAGCCAGTTCGTCGTAGTAGTATAGCAGTTTCATCTCCTGGAGTGGCTAAAACAATCATTTCTCGCTTTCTTAGTTTAATCGTACTTGTGTTCTTAGTTGGATTTGTTGCAAACTTATATCTTGTTGCCTTTTGAAGCATTTCGTTAAGATCCAAACTTTCGAAGTTATGAAATTTTTTTTTCGCATGTCTCTTTGGTTTGAGTTTGGTTCGTTTTGCATAGGAAAGTTAGATTTAGTTATCGCCTTCAATCTCTAAGTGTTTGCATGTGTTTTCAATTGAGTAGGATAGATCTGAAGTTGTTGGTCGAGATTCATAGTTACGTTTCAGTTTGAGTTCATGCATGAGTTCTCTATTTCGCGTCGTTATACCACCTTGCACATCAGTCAGTAGGAGTCGTTTGCAGTCTCAGTTGTTTTTCTTAATTCGGACATTTTAATTAATGAATCTTAAGTTTGAATTTATGAATCTGAGTTTATCCATGGTTTTTGTGTTCATATGACTTCTGTGGATTCTTAAGGAAGAAGAAAACATCAAAATCAACTTTTACTTGGACCACTTTTGCTTTTTAGTTACTTTTTGCTTTTGTCCTTTACTTTTAGTTTGTACCCTCCAGACCTGTCAGAGTTGTTCCCCCAACCACCTGATATACCTGCTGTCCCGTATTTCCTTATTTAGTAACCATCTACTTTTCACATGGCTCTGAGATGTCTTACTCCCGATTTTCACGTACACTACTACCCCTTAGTCCTTTTCACATCCACTAGTCAGTAGAGTGCCACTTTTAAATTCCGCCTAGGTAGAACTCAACCCAAAAGCGTGGTAGCTAACCAAAACCTCCCGGATTATCACCACAATTATCTGAACGTGTCCATCTCTGTGGGATTCGACCCTTACCTCCACTATACTAGCCAGTAGAAGTGGGTTGAGGAATTAATTTGATGTCAGGTTCCGGTCGTCGTGCCAACGACTCAGCTGGGTTGGGATTTCCATCCTGATCAGTTGGATGTACTCTAGTTGCACTTAACACGCATACCACGAGACCGATAACCCATATAAAAAGACACATCAAGCATGCAACACCGTCCTCAAGGAGGACGAAGATACAATCATTTACTTTTTCAGCGTTTATGTTTTGGATTCTGTCGAACTTCGCCGTTCGAAGTCGATTTGTTCATTTTGCTACTTGCTGTTTATCTATGAATTTTATTTCATGTTATGATGATGTTGATTCTGTGTTGATTTATGTTGATTATGTGTTTTGAGGAGTTTGTTCCGGTGGTTTGATTGTTATTCACTTTGTTGGATGGTTTGCGTACTTGATCTAGGGAATATGAGTTGATTTGGGGTTGTTGTTGTTGATCTGCGGAGAATTGTTGAAATCTGTAGTTATGGCGATGATTTTGACCGGAGTTTGTCTCGGATGCTTGGATCCGGAGTGGATTTAGCATCCGAAGTGTGGATCTGAACAGGGGAATTGAATTATGCATGGATTTTGAGCTTCTGCTTTCGTTTTTTTTTGTTTACTTCATCTAGGAGATAGAGATCTGAGTTTTTTGGTTTATCGGCGTTTTCTTACGTCCGATCTGTTGGTCGCCGTTGAGTTACAAAGCATTGTTCTGTTTTTATCATGTTTCAGTTAAATTCCGATGATGCTCTGTGTTTTGTAGGTAGTTAGGCTTAGAATTGGTTATTTTGCAGCTTTTTGGTCGTACACTTCTATTTTGGGAAAATGGTCCCCACTGCATGCATCGAGTCTGCCTAGCTAGATTAGGTAGTGATATTACTAGATTTAGGAAGTTGGTTTGAAGATAGTGATGATATAATGTCAATCTGTGTTACGTGGATGTTTTCCTGTTCCTAGATCTAGAGAGAGATAAATTTCTTTTCCCTTGTCTAGTATAAATTCCTCAACCCAGTTTGCGTGGCAGCAGCCAAACCACCCAAAAGCCCTTTAAATGCATGATTTCGCATATGTCCTCGTGGGATCGATCCCTGCTTCCCTATACTAATTCATAAGTATACGCGGGTTGAGGGTTTTGAAGTGATAAACTGTGTGTCCAACGACCGAGATCTTTCAGCGTTCCGTGAGTTCCTAGACCTTGTGATCTAGTGGATTCTCTAGACCCAGGAAGCTTGATATTCCATATTGTGCACCTAGCTAAAAAAGTCAAGTTCAATCTCCGTCTCCTTTTGCTTCTCTTTATATATTATTATATCTATATTTTTTTTAGAGTACCATGCTTCCAAGTCCTCTTTATTATTTTTACTATCCACGACCCTTTATTTAAGAATTTCTATTTGTGTTCACCTCGTCCTAAGCAATATATGGCAGCCTTTCTTATTATATATTTCCTTTTAGCTCAAATGTTCAAAAGGCTCTAACAAAGGGTTCGAACTTAGGCACTTTCTATCGTTCTTACTTCATCTAAACTGACTTCAATATCTTAAGGCAGAGAGTATCACAAATCAACATGTATTCTTTCTTCAATCACTCTTGCTAAGGGGATCTTGCCATCTATTTACCGGTTATGCATAAACACAGATCATAAAAAATACTACTGACTCTTACACTTAATAAACCTATATTAAAAACTACAGCCCCAATAAATTTTCTACACTAACCCTCCCCCTCCTTACTTCATCGTAGGTTGTCCTCAAGCAGATTGATGAAGTGAAAAGAAGGTGTTAGTGTAGCAAAATCACAACAACACAACTTCTCACACTTAGTCCAGGAACTGGTCTAAGTGGGAGAAAACAAAGACAACAAAAATTGCAGAAACACTGAAATCAAAACTCAACAAGACTTGACAAACAAAAATATTTGGAGAAACACACTTCTCACACTTAGACCTGACAATGGGCTAAGTGGGAGAAGATGCCGACCTAACACATAAAACATGCTCAAATTAATCAAACTTCTCACACTTAGTCCAGGCACTGGGCTAAGTGGGAGAAGGTACAAATATACAAGGACACAAAAACTGAAACATGCTTGGGCAGAAAATTAAACATAGCATGCATATATAAAAAAACAAAACTTAAAAATTACATGGATAACAGGGGTGTTTCAATTCTGTGGCTGACTCCCTTGGGAGCCAGCCTTCCTGGGTACTTGCTTGGGTTGGTCCATCTTCACTTTCTTAGGAACCGATGATCCGGTTTTCTCCTTTTCATTCTCGGCTGGCTTTAGTGCAGACTTTTTCACGGGCATGGTAGACACAGGCTTGCTGGCGAGTAGCTTCCTTTTCAACGACTTGGTAGAGGTGGGGACAATCGGGGCTTTCTGAGAGGCTTGCTTCCCTGCGCCTGGAGATCTGGTCTCTTCACTCGGTCCAGGACGAATAGCCTACTGGACCTGGGAACTTTTCTGCTCGGTGAAGTTCACCATCCTCATCATTAAGGACAGGGCTTCAGCCATCTTCTCTATGTGCTTCTCTAGGCCTCCTCTGAGTCCCATCACAGCAGTCTTGATTGTTTCCACTTCCCTCTTTACATGCCCCACATCACCGCTTAGGGTCACTATTTCCTTCATCATTTCCTCGATCGTCGCACTAGGCACTTCACCATCCTCCGTCTTCACAGTAGTCTCGGCCTGCCCAATCGCATAGAAATATGCGTGACCTCCCTTCATGTAGAGTAGACCCTTATTGAAGAAGTAGTCCACATTGAAGAGTTCTGGGGCGTCGCACGTCTGGAGGGGCGAAACGGACTTCTAGACTTTTATTATCACGTTGCGTTGTAAATATGCTCCAAGAAGGTGGAATGTGTAGAGGTGGTGGCCTGTATTGCTCGTCATCAAGTGGTAGGCCTGCGCCAGTGAAGAGGTCACGAGGTGCGTAGGTGTCGTTCAAGTGAGGATATATCCTACTGGCAGGATAAAGATCCTAACTAAGCCTAGACCTCGTCTTCAAAGATTCCTCAACCCACTTCTACTGATCAGTATAGTGGAGGTAAGGGTCGAATCCCACAGAGATGGTGCGTTTAAACTACTGCGGTGATGTTTTGGAGGGTTGGTTAGCTACCACGCTCGGGTTGAGTTTCTACCTAGGCGAGTAATTAAAGGGTGGCGTCCTACTGACTAGGATGGGGGAGCAGATCATGGAAAGCGACTGTGTACGTGGAAATGAGGGGACAAGGTGTAACAGAAATTGTTTGGAAAGGACGGTATTTCTATTTTTGGCTAAACAGAATATTCAGAGTGTAGTGGAGGTAGTGGTGACTAGGCTGACAGATCTGCAGGTACAACCAGAGGTGAAGGACAAAAGAAAGCAAAAGTAAATAAAAGTAAGGTGGTCCCCAATCTGGATGTAGACATCGTCTTCTCCAACAACACAACTTAAACTCAGATAACAATTCCGGATCCAACCCGGCAAACGCAGATTAACAACTCGCGAACACAGATCTAAAACTAAGAAATCAAATCTGAAATCAAACGCTGAAACTGGACTTCTGCATGCTGGTCAACATGAAAGATCGATTCAGAAAATAAAACGAAGCCTTACATGCAACGATCTACTTCCAGATCAAATAGTACATGTTTACCTATCCTAAAGAAATTTGTTACGTAACAGAATTTAGAGATTTAGCACTTAAAACACCGAGAAATCTTAGATCTAAGCTAACTAGACAAGGAAAGAAAAGAACACTACAATGAACGAAACGGAAATCAACTTCATAGCATTAACACATTCGGATATCCAAAGCAAGCATTTCAAAACGACAAAATCCCAAAATGTAACAGAAATCCAACGTAAAAACGGAGAACTAATTAAACTACGAAAGCAATTTAAAGATTGTTTGCCACTCCGGGCGATAAAATCTCTGACTGGAACTACGATCTAGCTAACTGGAACGGACGATGACTGGAACTCGGGAACATTCTGAACGTCAGGTGATCATGGCTCGGCGAGGCAAGAAGTGGACACGGCTGAAAGACTGAAATTACCGAGAGAACTCTCTACCTAAAGATGATGGTGAATTCCTCCCGGATGCTCCTTCTCTCTCCAACTTGGCTACCTTTTATAGGGAGGCTACCCTTGATTTTTAGGGTAAATCCTCGCTGCAATTTGACTTCTTTGCCCTTAATTGTGGGTAATCCGTCCCAGCTATCCGTCTTCTTCATCTCAAGCCGTTTTAGCACGTATACGGATCAGTATGAGACCATGCTGGCGCTTTTTCTACCCGAACACTCCGGAACTTCCCTACTGGCCAGAACACTTATCCTGCACACTTTGAGCAACTGCTTTGCAAATATAATCATTTAAACCTGTCATACTGACCAGTAACCGAGGCCTAGAATACGACTTATCAAACTGCTCACACTTACCACATGCTTGCCCTCAAGCGTGAAGAACAAACAAAAAGCAATAAGTCGCATTCTAGCCTGGTTACTTCCCTGCCCGACTCTACCTAAAACTGGACTCTAGACTACAACGACGAAGAAGAAAGAAAACACAAACACAAACACAGAAATACATAAAACACTAACAGATTGGGCTACATTTTCAACCATCCCTCCCCTCGGGATCAGGTGCAATCCGGCCTTAGACAGCCTTGAACTTCTGCCGCCCCCCTCTTTCTCTCCCAGTCAGTACATCTGCTTGTCAAGATCGCCCACACTCTCGGTCAACCACTAGGTTCACTCAGTCACTCGCACCTCACCAGGAACGTTAGGACTGAATTCTCTCATCATGCTCAACCACAATTGCTTTGGACTTAGATCTCACGTGCAGCTACTGAAGGACTTTAAGGCTTGTAACGGGGCTGTTGGGTTGTAGTGTTTTGGGTAGATGTTCCTAAGGCTCTAAGGTTCAAAAACTTCTATTTAATTTATGAAGGGGGATTGTGTGCATCAGGCTTCTGATCAGCTGCTTTTCTTAGCTGGTGCTTCTGGCTTGAGTTTCCAACTGGTTAGTAGGCTTCTTGTGGCTTCGCCACCCTTATTCCTTCATTTTTTGTGCGGTCAAATCTCTGACCATTTTCTTCTTTTCTTTCTTTCTTCCTCTTTTTTTTTTTTTCGTGGCTTTGCCACCCTTATCCCTTCCTTTTTTTGGACCTGGAATGTCTCCCTGGTCGATTTTCTTCTAACTTTCCTGCCCAGCTGGTTTCTGCTTTTTTCACACTTCTTCCTAGCCAGTAAGCTCCATTTGTTTCATGCCTTACACACAGTCCCAGGGGCTAGGGGTGTTTATCTGGGTATAAAAGGTTAAAAAAAGGGTTCTAAAGGTGGTGGTTTTTTTTTTTTTTTTTTTTTTTTTTTTTTTTTGGGGGGGGGTTCCTACTGCCTTCAGTATTTGCTACCCGTGATCACTTCACCCTAGGCAAATTGTGGCAGCCTCTCTTTTCTTTAAGTGTATGTGGAAAGTGGTTCCACTTTAAGGCTTATAACTCACATTTTAGAGGGCTTTCGTGTTTGGCTCTAAGTGTGGGCTTTTCTCTCATACTCACATCATCCATACTGGTCAGGAGGTACTAAGGAGAGTGGTTTCGGTTTTCCAGCTTGTCTTATCTCCCTCAATTCCCTTCACCTCCAGCTCAGGACGGTTGAGTTTTAAGCCCAAATCAGCACACAACATAAAAAAAAAAACTAGACCTAAAAAAAAAACACAAAACGAGCACAAACACAGAACACACATATATGCATCATACTGGCCATTACGTCCCCCCTCCTACTTCACAAGTGTCTGCCCCAGATAAGGCTGTGAAGTGGAAAAAAAAGTACTGGCCAGTATGGTAGACACACAGACAACAAAATAACAAACAAAAATAACAACTCAAACAGAAACTTCTCACACTTAGGCTATGGAATAGGCTAAGTGGGAGAGGTTTGAACACCGGACAAAATCCACTAAACAAAGAAACACGTATATACAAAAGAAACACAGAAAACATGCTACCAAGAAACAAACCCTAACTTCTCACACTTAGACTATGGAATAGGCTAAGTGTTATGAAGTGGGGTTTGCTCGCAAACACAGATTATACTACCTAACCGAATACCACATCATAACAAAAATACGAAAAGTTAAAAAAAAGCTTAAAAAAACTAACTTGGTCAGTAGGGGGGGTCTATCGAAGTCGCCTGCTCCTTCGTGGGGCAGGTGGTGCAGGTTGTTCCTTCGGGTTGTCCTCTTCCGTTCCAGTTTCATTTTCCTTCGCCGGCTCCTCGGCTCTTGCCGGCACCTCGGCGTCCTTTGTCTCTTGCTCATCTTCTACTCCGGTCTCTTGGATATGTGGTTCATCAGTCCGGCCACTATGGCCACTCGGTCCTGCAGCTTGCTCCTTCCTCAGGCAGGTCATTTCTTCTAAGATGTTATCCATATTGGCTAACATTCTGTTCATTGCTTCTTGCATCTTGGAGTTTTCCTCCCCGAGATCTGATACGATAGCTTCCATGGCCGCCTGCCTCTGATGCATCATATCCTGCTCTGCAGAGCCCTTCAACATCCTTTCCACAACTCCTGCCAGCTTGATCACCTCTGCCTTCAATTGCTGATTCTCCTCTGCCATTTCAGTGACTGTCCTTTCTAGAGCGGCTTGCTTCTGAGTCAGTATTCTCTGCTCCGCAGACTCCTTCAATACCTGTTCCATTTCTGACGCTAAACGAATCATTTCTTCCCTCATCTGTCTATTTTCCTCAGCCATCTTTTCCACAGATTGTTCAATTCTGTCTCGCCTCTGGTCATGTCCTGGTGCTTCCTGAGCTGTTGTTATCCGAGCAGTGGGTATTGCCTCTTCTCCCATCGCATAAAAGTAGGGCACGCCCTGCCTCATGTACACCGTGTTCGTTCGGACGAACAGAGGGATGTCGAACAATCCTGGGGCGCTCACCATCGTTAGTGGGGTTAGGTCTTCGTCCTCCGAAACGGTGATGTTGTTCCTCATGAAGATTCCCAATATATGGCAGAGGGAAATATTCCGTGCTGGGTGAGTTGCGACGAGGTGACATGTGTATGCAGTCCAGAACCCTAAGTGCAGCTTCTTGCCCTTTTTTGCACACCATATAAGGTACAACTCCGTCATTGATGTCCGGACTGCCGAATTAGACTGCCCCAAAAGATTGTAGTCTAAAAAAAGTTGAACCAGGCGTAAAACGGGGTCGCTAAGGTGGATCGATCGGGAGATCGTGGATTGGAACTGCCCTGCTCCGGGGTGAGTAAGTTCCTCCCAAGCCGACTGGGGCTCAAATTCCACATGCCGGCGGGGAATCCCCCGCTCCCTGTTTCTCCATTCAAGTCCTATTGCCTCCTCCAAACTGCATATACCCAACCTCACAGTCCACTCAATCAGATTCATCCTAATTTCTCCTCCAAATACCCTGAAGCTAACACACTCTATATCCAAATCAGTTGTGACTTCGAATCGAAAAGTTGCGAAAAACTCCTTGGCCAAATCGACCGGGACACTTAACTCCTCATTCCTCAACAACCATTCAAAACCCAACTCATGCACAAGGGCTAGAAACGATTCACTAATTTGCATCTCATCTAAGGATGGGAGATGAATTACCTTTCCACACTTAACCTTCTTGCCTTTTGCGTTCTTTGTGCGGTAAACTGACTGGAGCTTCTTGTCGTCAAACAACTTCATCTCTTCCACAACGTCATCCGTGAGTTCCACCGTCCAACGCTTATACCGGAGTGGTTCGGCAGGTGGATGCAACAGTTCTCGATGATCGTTGGGGAGTTCCCGCTCCTTGTATTCCTCCTCTTCCATGGTTGTGTCGCTATCTGATTCAGATTCTTCACTGGCCTCGTACTCACTATCGCTCTGTGTCTGCCGGTTTGATGGGGTCCTCCGGGCAGTCTCAGTGATCACTATGCCTGTGTTCGGGGTACGCATTCTTTTGGTTTTTGATTTTTTCTCCACAACGGTCTTGCCCTTTCTTTTCCTTTCTGCTTGGTATCTAGCTTCCTCTTCCGCCTCGGTTGGTGGCGTCTCCTGGGATCTACACTCTTTCTCGGCATCTTCCTTCTCCAATTGTTCGGGGCTCACTGACTCGGGTGCGAGGTCCAGTCCCTCAGCCACCCGCTCGGCTTCCACACCCTGATCCTCTTGCGCCGGACAGGGTTCGTCATCACTCCCGATCTCTAGGGGATCCTCCGCCGTGTTCGGTTCTGCCCTGTTGGGTGCCCACTTCCCCAAACAACGTTGCGATTTCCTCTGCGGTTTGGGTGGCTCTGCCTTGGAGCCTGTCTTCACTACCAGTTTCCTTCTGACGGGGATCGGTTTAACTACCGGAGGTGCCCCTAGGGTGGATGCCTCTACCTCTGGTTCTGTTGTCTCTGTTCCTGCTTCCCTGGCTTCACTCTGCCTTTCCCTCTCCTCTTCTCCTTCAGACTGAGATGTCTTATCCTTCGGTATGGGTTCTCTAAAAGCTTGTTCATTCTCTCCTACTGATCTTGGTGCGAGGTCCAGACCCTCAGCCACCAAGTCAGTTGTCTCCTCTCTTCGGTTTACCCTGTTCATTATCGAGTCAAACTCCTCATCCGTCATGAGGCCCTGTTTCCTGGCTGATTCGTTCAGATCTATCTCTGGCCGTCTTACTTCTTGAAATACTGGGTCCTTCTCGGGCGTCATTTTTGCTCCGCCACTCTCTCCCTGGGTTTCCCTTACTTGGCTGGACCTTTTCTTTCGCTCCTCAGAGTCGGAGCTGTAAAACGCGGCGATAGCTTCCAGGTCTGCCGAATCTGGTACAGAGGGTTCCGATGCCGCGGCGGCTGAGGGAGATCCTTCCTCCGACTGTAGTTCTGCGTGTCTGACCTGTGCATGAGGAATTTCACTGGGTGCGGTTCCTATGCCCCCCGTGTGGCCGAAATTGGTCAATGCCGCCGTCCAGTCCCTAGTCGGGTCTTGTTGGCGAAGGAATACCATTACGGCATCCAAAGAAATAGTGGCCGGCGGTTGAGCAGTCGGTGCGGGTGGTTGGTTCGACTGTGGTTGGGCCTCCGGGGTACCTTCTCGCAGCGGCTGCGTATCTTGGGTGTTCGCACGACGGGGCTTGATTTTCCTCGCGATAGCTTTCTTACCCATGACTGTAATTTGTGATTTGACGGTAGAAATTAGGGTTTGGTTTGAGAACGATGGTTCTGTGAGAGGGAATAGAGGAGAATTTCTTGAAAGGTATTTTGGAAATGAGGGTTTTAGAGGGAGAAAGGGAGGGTCGGTTGGTTTAGTTCGGATTAGAAATGGCAGTTGCAGGTGGTTTCAACCGGCTATCACTGGTTACCGGTCATGCCGCTTCATCTGAAAAGTGGTTGGGCGACAGGTGTTGGTTCTTGATTGGCTAGCGTGTGTACTCTCTCTGCTCCACACCATTCCAGCACTGCCACCCTGCAAAAGCTGCACACGCTTAATTCAAATTTACGTCCTATCCACCATTTCCCTCTATACTTACCTATTACGGAAAATAATTCAAAATGGCACTTAAATACAAATTGGAGTGACACTAAATAGGTAATCTCTTGGTCAAAGTGTACCCCAACCTAAATTTAAGGCCCGAAAATATATTTTTGGATTTTTAGAAAATTTTCAAGCATGCAAAAATTAATTACGTATATACAGTATTTACATTCTCCTTAGGTAATTTGGAATCCTACCTGGCCAGTATATGCAGAATATTATCAAAATGAAACTAGCCACGTGGAATTCCAAATTCCTATCTTACTAATCAGTATGTGACCTTAGTATGTGGTAGTAGTGGAATTTCATCCACTACCCCCACCTCACTATTATCCCTAAAGATTTTCAACCTATGTCCATTCACAACAAAAGGCTCAGAGTTAGAAAGACTCCCTGAAATCTCCACCGCTCCATTAGCTCGGAGGGCTGTTACGATGTACGGTCCTGTCCACTTAGATTTGAGTTTCCCGGGCATTAACTTCAATCTCGACTGGAAGAGTAGTACTTTCTGGCCAACATGGAGCTCCTTGGTTCTCAGATTTCTATCATGCCATAATTTCGTTCGCTCCTTGTACCACATGGCCGAGTCGAAAGATTCCAATCTAAGTTCTTCAAGCTCCTGTAATTGCAGCTTCCTTTCCTCCTCACAGGCTGTAGCATCCATATTCACTTTCTGTACTGCCCAGTATGCTCGGTGCTCGATCCCTACAGGTAAGTGGCACATTTTTCCAAAAACTATTCGGTAAGGGGACATACCAATGGGGGTCTTGTAGGCTGTCCGATATGCCCAGAGAGCATCCTCTAATCTCACGCTCCAATCCTTCCGAGAAGGATTTACAGTTTTTCTCCAAAATCTTCTTTATCTCTCGATTAGAGATCTCGGCTTGGCCGTTAGCTTGCGGGTGGTAGGGGCTTGAATCTATGGTGCACACCGTACTTTTTCATTAAAGCTTCAATTGTACGATTACAAAAGTGTGTACCTTGATCAGAGATGATCGCCCTTGGGACTCCGAAACGGCTGAAAATGTGACTCTTTAAGAATTTGGCCACCTCCTTTGCTTCACACGTACTTGTGGCCGTCGCTTCTACCCATTTGGAGACGTAATCCACCGCGACTAGGATATACAGATTGCCATAGGACAAGGGAAAAGGCCCCATGAAATCCATTCCCCATATGTCGAATAATTCACAAACAATAATCGGTACTTGCGGCATCTCATCTTGGGCAGATATTCCACCGGTCAGTTGGCAACGCTCACAGCTCCGGCAGAACTCGTATGCATCTTTGTTGAGAGTTGGCCAGTAAAAGCCGCTATCCAGAATCTTCCTTTCCGTCTTCTTGGATCCGAAGTGCCCTCCACATGCTAACGAATGGCAGTGGGTCAACACATCCCGCTGTTCCCAGTCAGGAATGCACCTTCTTATCACTTGATCGGATCCTACCCTCCATAGGTAAGGGTCGTCCCAAAAATAATATTTTGCCTCACTCTTGATCTTCATTCGTTGGGCTTTGGTAACACTTGGTACCTCTGGAAGTTCTCCAGTTACTAGGTAGTTGGCCAGGTCCGCATACCATGGCTCCTGCCCTACCTTCTCTTTTCCTTTTACTGCATCATTCTGACCAGTAAGTTTGTACACTTCTTCCCAATCAATTTTTCTGGGTGCAAAAATCACCTCACATAAGTGTTCCTCTGGAAACTGGTCGTGCACCTCCTCGCTGTTTCCTTCTTGCACTATTCTGCTCAAATGGTCTGCCACCTTGTTTTCGACTCCTCTCTTATCTTCCACCTCCCAATCAAATTCTTGCAACAAGAGTACCCATCGGATCAAGCGTGGTTTTGATTCTCTCTTGGTAACTAGATACTTAAGGGCTGCATGGTCAGTGTATACTACGACCTTAGATCCCAGCAAATATGGCCGGAACTTCTCGAAAGAAAACACCACTGCCAGCATCTCCTTTTCGGTGGTATCGTAATTCCGCTGGGCTTGATTAAGAGTCTTGGACGCATAAAAATTACGTGCCTCCTCCCATCGATCTTCTGACCCAGCACGGCCCCCTACCGCAAAGTCGCTGGCGTCGCACATTACTTCGAAAGGATGGTCCAATCAGGAGCTCGTATGATAGGTGCGGATACTAATTTTTCTTTGAGAAGATCGAAAGCTGCCTTGCATTGCTCATCAAAAACGAACTCCACGTCATTTTGAAGCAGCCTGGTAAGGGGTTGGGCGATTTTGGAGAAATCCTTTATAAATCTTCGATAAAATCCAGCGTGTCCCAGGAAACCCCTTATTCCCTTCTGATCAGTAGGGAATGGTAATTGGATATGACATCCACCTTGGCTCGATCCACCTGGATACCTCTTTCTGAGACTACGTGTCCTAGGACTATCCCTTCGGTGACCATAAATGACACTTCTCGAAGTTCAAAACCAGACTCTTTGCTTGACACCTTTCCAAAACTATGTCCAAATGATGAAGGCAAGAGTCGAACGAGTCTCCGTAAACCGTGAAGTCATCCATAAATATTCTATGCACTCCTCAATCAAATCGGAAAATATGCCTCATCATGCATCGTTGAAACGTACCTGGAGCGTTGCATAAACCGAAAGGCATGCGACGGTATGCATAGGTTCCAAACGGGCAAGTAAAAGTGGTTTTGTCCTGGTCCTCAGGATCCACGTGAATTTGGAAGTACCCGCTGTACCCATCTAGGAAGCCAGAAAATTTTTTTCCCAGCTCATCTTCTAATATCTGGTCGATGAAAGGCAAAGGAAAATGGTCCTTCCTTGTTGCGTTGTTCAGCTTCCGGTAGTCGATGCACATTCGCCAACCCGTGACCAGCCTTGTTGGAATCAGCTCGTTCCTCTCATTCTTGACAACTTGGATCCCGGATTTCTTTGGAACCATGTGGATCGGGGCTGACCCACTCACTGTCCGGCACTGAATAGATAATCCCTAGCGAAAACAACTTCAAGATTCCTTTAAAATTTCCTCTCGCATGTTAGGGTTTACCTTCCTTTGAGCATCTCGATGAGCCTTCGCTCCCCTCTTCTAGCCTGATGTGGTGCATGCAAACGTCGGGGCTTATACCTACTAGATCTGTAAGGCTCCATCCGATTGCCTTCTTATTCCTATTCAACACAGTCAGTAGCCGCGCTTCTTGTTCTTTTGTGAGACTGCTGTTGATGATTACGGGATATGAGTTCTCCTCCCCGAGGTAGGCATACTTCAAGTTCGATGGTAACTTTTTTAGCTCGACTTGGGGTGGAAGTGTGTCTTCGGGTAGAGGGTTTTTCTGGGCCTCCCCGTCTTTCTTTAAGTCTTCCCCTGAAGGTTCTTCCGTACTGACTGGAAGCTTGGCCCCTGCGGCTCCAATGAACGCCGACTTTTGACAGAATTCCTTGATCGCTCCTTCTATTTCTTCGTCGGTCAACCCCTGGCTACTGATCAAACACACCACGCAGCAGCTTCTTCGTCGGCCTGATCACAAGCATCTAAAGCCTGGAGTTTTTCCTGTAATAGTTCGGTCTCAAGAAAATCTTGGACTAGAGGGTCAATCACATCAACAAAGCATAGATTTTCAGAATCAATGGGTTTCTTCATGGCATCATTTATATCAAAAGTAAACTTCTCACCATTAAAATCAATGCAAATAGTCCCCTCGGCCATATCCACTATTGTCTTAGCCGTTCTCAAAAAAGGTCTCCCTAACAAGACTCCACTAGACTCTCTCGCTTCATGCTCACTCATTTTGATCACATAAAAATCAGCAGGGTATGTGAACTCCTGTACTCTAACCAACACGTTCTCTAAAACTCCCTCAGGGCTTATGCACGACCTATCAGCCAGCTGGATCAACACCCTAGTGTTTGACAGCCTCACTCCTTTCAGTCGGTTATAGATTGATAATGGCATGACATTAATGGAAGCTCCAAGATCACACATCGCATGTTCAACCTTCACATCCCCTATAGTTATGGGTAAAGTGAACATACCTGGATCGGCCCTTTGGGCGGCAGTTTCTCTTGCACAATTGCGGATGCGATCCCTTCCACCATGATTTGTCCATCTTTTTGAGCTTTCCCGGCTATGAAATCCTTAATGAATTTTCCGAGCGGGGGTAGTTTCACGGCTTGGAGGAATGGTATGGTGACGTCCAACCTTCCAAAAATCGACAAGTAGTCGACCGGGTTCTCTTTCTTCCTCTTTGTAACAAATCGGAATGGGAATGGTTTCTCCCCTTTTTTCTCTTCTACGGGTTCCTCAGCAACTTTCTTTGGTAGCTCTTGGGTCCGAGCCTCCATTCTGGGATTTTTCTCTTGAGGAGGTTCCTTCCTGGTCAGTAAGGCATCGGGTTCACCTCTTATACTTGGTGTATCATCCAGGAAGAATGGATCCTGCATTCGAGGCATGAAATTCCCTATTTCCTCAGCTGAAATTGTCTCGCCTCCTATCTTCGTTCCATTCGATCCTTCACTCGGCTGTTTCGGTTGAGGTGCATCATAAGTAGTTCCTGACCTCAACGTGACCTTACTCACATTTGCCTTCTCGGGCATTTGGACTGTAGATGGGAGTTTTCCTGCATTTCCCTTCAAATCACCCATCGAACTGGCCAGTTGAGCTAACTGCCTATTCATCATATCCATGTTCGCCTTATGTTCTTTCTGGGCATTTTGCATCCCCTGCACGACCTCATTATGGGCTTGCAATTCTCCTTTGATGTTCTGTTGTGATGCTAGCATTTCACTCATCATGTCCTCAACGGATCTCCTCGGCCTGTTCGAGTTTTGGAAATGACCCGGCCCTTGTGTGATAGTTCTGATAGTTCTGGAGTTTGCTGTCCTTGATTACGGATTAGGTGGTTTAGGTTTGGATTGGATGGAGGAGTGTACTGATCTTGAGGATATTGATTCTGGTGGTGGGCTTGGAATTGATTGTTGGTTTATGTTGGTGGTTTTGGGAGGATTGGTGGATTGGAGTTTGGAATTTTCTGATGGGGTGGCACGTAAACAGGGGTTTGAGCTTGTGGGTTATAGGTTTGGGCTTGTTGGTTTCTTCCTGACCAGTTGGGCTGGAAGTCTGGTTTGCTGGTCCACGGTTAGGGTTTTGGTTCGGGTAAGGTTTATTTGGTTCTGGCCTTGACCTTGGTTCTGGTTTTGGTTCCCTTCTCCCCATCGAAAATTCGGGTGGTCCCTCCATGGTGCGTCCCGTTGTCTCCCCTGGATCCAATTCCCATTCTGGTTAAAATACCCAGCAGCATTAGCTTGCTCCGTACTGATCAAGTCATTCGGATGCTCGTATTGGGCCCTTGATTCCCCTGCTCTGCACCCTTGTAGTTCCCAGTTGGGAGAGGTGGTGGAGTGCTCTTCTCGATGGCACTCAAAAGTGACTTCTTCAGTTCATCCATCTTCAAGTCCATTTTCTGCTCCAGCTTGTTCTCCTGATCAGTAGTCGATGCAACAGCAGCCCGCTCTCGGTTGTATCCTTCCCTTGAATGGTCATACTCTTTCTTTGCATTCAGTAGCTTCCTTAGGACTCTCTTTGCTTCGCTGACCCGTAATTGCGTGAAGCTTCCTCCCGAAGATGAATTGGCCAGGTCTTTGGTTACCGCGTTCATGCCCTCGTAGAAAGTATGATGTACTTCAATGTCCGCCATGCGATGGTTGGGACACGATTCCAAAAGACCCATGTATCTTGCCCAATAGTCGCTCAAGGGCTCGTCATATCCTTGCTTCACATTCGTTATTTCTCTCTTCAGTGCGCTTGTCTTAGATGACGGAAAAAACTCGCCCAGGAATGCTGACTTGAAGTCGGCCCAAGTCTCAATAGAGTCAGGGGGCAAGCGCATGAACCAGGTGTTCGCTTCCCCCTTGAGCACAAATGGCAGAGCTTTCAGCCTATAATCATCTTCAGTCGCTCCTGCTGGTCTTCTCTGCGCTCTACAAATCTTACAAAATTCGTGAAGGAACTCATACGGCCCTTCATAGCTTTTCCCGCAGTATGTAGGTAGAATCGCTATGACATGAGGCTTCACGTCACAAGCAGTCTGTCCCGGGTGACCACGATAGCTTGCGGTGGTTCTCCTTCGGTATGCGCATTCAGCGTACCGATCTCTGGATCTTCGTCCATGTGGCAGCCATTCCTGGATTGCCTTCCAACAGTGGTAACTCCACGGGAATTGGTCCTTCTATGGTGTCCTGTTCTTCGTCGCTACTCGTGTCTAGGTCAGACAGAGTTGTTGACAGGCCAGAACGAGTGGTCACAAGTATGGATCCTCGCTGAAGTATCTTCGGTTTCCACGGATTAGGATCCGAACTGCTTCTCATAAACTGAAACAAAAGAAAAAGAGAAAAAAATTATACACAATATTTACGCCAAAGTATCACACACAATAGTATAAAAACGCCATCCATCCCCGGCAACGGCGCCATTTGAAGAGGTTACGAGGTGCGTAGGTGTCGTTCAAGTGAGGATATATCCTACTGGCAGGATAAAGATCCTAACTAAGCCTAGACCTCGTCTTCAAAGATTCCTCAACCCACTTCTACTGATCAGTATAGTGGAGGTAAGGGTCGAATCCCACAGAGATGGTGCGTTTAAACTACTGCGGTGATGTTTTGGAGGGTTGGTTAGCTACCACGCTCGGGTTGAGTTTCTACCTAGGCGAGTAATTAAAGGGTGGCGTCCTACTGACTAGGATGGGGGA
>NW_024599248.1:0-27532 GCF_004379255.2 Salvia splendens | reverse complement strand
GATGATTGAAAAATGGCTCAAGTATTTCAGTGAGATTCCTAACGTGTTTTTGATTGCAAAGGTATTGGATCCAAAATGGAAATTAGCAGGTACCACTAGAATTTTAGATTTTTATTATAACAATTTGAGTTCAATTGATCTTGGTCCCCTTCAAGCAATCCAATCGGATACCAGTGACGAATTTGGAGTCGACCTCTCAGAAACCTTTCAAATAAACCTCCCAGACCGGTCAGTTGTGCAACAAAAATATATAACTTGCGCTCTCTCTTCTACCGAATATGAAACCAAGTATAACACCACTCACCAAGTCAGAAGACCCCCTCCTCCACAACATAACTATGGCTTTGCATTTCAAGCCGATTATGATGACCCCAACGCGCAATCCCAACTAGCCGACCTGTACAACTACAGCACCGGCGGAAGGTCCTCAGGTATGGTCAGTGAATTAGATTTATATTTTGAATCACTCTTTTCCTTTGGTGATGAAGGTCCTACTCCTCCCGCCCAAATCGACGTCCTCGATTGGTGGGAACCCACGAGAAAGATTTTCCCATCCTTGCTTCAATGGCCAAGGAGATTTTTTCTGTTCCGGCTTCCACCGTCGCCGTCGAGTCCGCTTTTAGTGTTGGCTCGCGCGTTTTGGATGAATTAAGAAGTAAGCTCTCGACGAAAAATATGGAAGCCGTGATGTTACTTGATGATTGGCCAAAGCTGACGTCGAGAACAAGAAAATGATTGGAATGATCGTCAAGAGGGATCACAAGATGAATTCACCGGGGATGAAGATTAGGCCAACCGTCAACCGCCGCCGGCCAAGCCAAATAGGTAAGTAAGGTAAGAGAACTACGTGGACTTTGATTCCCTAATGCAAATGAGCAATTGGGATACGTAGGCACCTCAACTTAAATTTTTAATTTAAGTTGAGCTCAAGTCCTTTTTCTTTTATTTCTTTTTTTCCATAATTCCTACTTTAAAAATATGCAAATACAATTACATAATTGTATTTGTATATACTCTAGTCGATGAAGTATATTTCTCTATACGGCTAAATGAGGGAAACTTTTGACAATTCTACTATAATTGTTGATTTTTAGACGAAACTCAACATTTAAAGTTGATTGCTAAAGGTGTCCTTAATTTAGTTATGTAGAAAGATCTTCTTCGCCGGTTAAGAGTATATATATAATACACTTATACGTTTAAGAACTTCAACGTCGTTTCTTGTCATTTGTAATTAGTTCTTCACTAGTAGTCTCATTTGTATTTAAATTTAAGACTTCAAGACCGCATTATGTTTCAATTTGTAATTGTTGTAACTTGTAACGTGTAATTTGTAAACATGCAATTTCAATAAAATTGCAACTTTAGCCGTATTTTTTTCAATTTTATTTACTCACATTTCATACAAAAACAAACTTGAAAAGTGTAATGTAATTTGATTAAAATTGAAAAGTTGAAAAATGCAAAAAAAAAAAAAAAAAAAAATTCGTCGAACCGTCGAACCGGCCCGGAACCGGCGGTTCAAGCCGAAAACCTGCGGTTTTGAACCGCCACGTGAACCGCCGGTTTTTTGAACCGGAACCGCCGGGAGCTAGGCGGGCCGGTTCAGGTTCATGGATATCTCGACCCTTGACCCGCCGGTTCGGGCCCGGAACCGGCGGTTTCCGACCCTTGTGCATGCCTCGCGGTCCCATAGTGGATACCCTGAGAGAACGATAGATTGAAAGTTGTACCTTCAAATTATCATGTATTTCAAATTTCAAGTCCGACAAGTTTGATTATGGTGTAGAACTTGACAAACCCTTAGAGCATCCACATCCGTGCTCGTTGGCAAGAGCACGGATGTGGGCCCGGACCCACTTTTACTCCCTGCTCTTAGGCAAGAGCACAACACCCACATCCGTGCTCTTCCGCAAGAACAAGCTCAAGGGTCCCACCATTCTATTATTCAATTTAAATAAAAACATTTCCACAATATTAAAATCCATTAAAAATAACCCGAAAAATATTATAAATTACAAAAAAATTAAAAATTACATAATTAAAATCCTAAAAATTAAAATTTTCATAATTAAAGTCTTAAAAATTAAAAATTACATAATTAAATTCATAAAAAAAAAAAACCCACTAATCGTGGCCGAATTTCGCCCAATGTGTTTGATTAGGTCTTCTTATATCTCAAGTGGGTTCAGGTATCGCGCATTGTGTGCCTTGTTTCGATCCTCTCACCCACCGTCGTATGCACACCTCGGCGGGGGAGACCTCGCGGTTGAGCTTCCTTCTTCATCCTCGTCGTAAAAGCTAGCCGCCCCGGTCCTTCGTCGGCTAGCTTTTAAGGACCCCAAAAGCTCTTTCAACGTCTTTACGAGCAACCGTTGGCAATCATCGGTGGTGGGTGCCCGAAGGAATTCATCTCTGAAAGTTGAACGAACGCCCTCGCAAAAAATTCTAGGGAAAAGGATTCCAGTGGACTCACCGACATGCAAATACTCGTCGAAGAGGTCAGCTATTTTCCCAGTAGCAAGTTGTCGGATGGCACACGTACACTTCTGCAACTCCGAGAGACTTTGCCGACCGGCTGCGTCTGTACTTGTTTGAAAGTATTCAACACGGACGGACAATGTGTTGACAATACGCATAAACAAGCGTTTTGACATGCGAAAATGGCGCCGAAAGTAATCTTCCGGAAACCGCGGCTGGTCGGAAAAATAGTCGGCAACGAGCCTTTCGGTTGCTCCCTCCCGGTCACGATGAATGTATAGGCGAGTTGATCTAGTTGGTTGAGGAGGAGGGGTGGGGGTATTCGTTGAGACATAAGCGGCACGATGTTGTTCATAGTATTCTTGTTCTTCGCGCTCCGCTTCCGCAATGAGATGGGTGAAATCCATTTGAGGGTTTGTGTGAGAGAGGAAGATGTAGATATAAGTTGTATGAAAAAATATGAATGAGAGATGATTTGATGTGAAAAATGGATGATGAATGTGTGTATTTATAGATGATTTTGGGGATAGTAAAAATTTAAAAAAATCAAAAAAATCCAGAAAACGGTAAAAAAACGGCCAGATTTTTGGGATTCTGAATATATATATATATATATAATATATTTTAATTTTTGGTATTATTTTCGATTTTTTTAAAAAAAATTTTGAATTTCCAACGGGAATGCCGTTGGCCAATCAGAACGTGCTACGTCAGCTGCTCGCTGGCACGGACGTGCTCGATGCATCAAGCAGCGCCGCGCCAGCGGCAAGAGCGCAGCGGCGGACAACGGTGCCGTGCCGCTGGCACGGACGGATGAACAACGTCCTGCTCAGCGCTGTGGATGCTCTTAGCCCAAAATTAAATGCTCATTTGTATGGATGTCGAACCCAAGTTCATATTTTATGCTATTATTGTGTATCCTGAATTCTTTTTTAAATTTGTTAATTGCTACTATTATACTGTAGTTACATACGATTAGATACGATCATTATGTGGATTTGCCTATAATGAGCTAATGTTTAATTAAATATTTGGTATAATTTATTATTTGCTCTCTTTTTTGTTTTCTACTCCATATAATATTGGATATAATCTTTATTATGATTTCTTATTATGCTCATACATGAGATTATAAAGAAAATGTGATGATTTATTTTAATTTAAATATTTAAATTTTTTCTAAACTAATATTTTTTCTTATATGCATACATATTTAATGACATTCAAATAGTAAAAATATTTGAAGTAATAACACTAAAAAATAATAGTAGTATATGTTTATATAATTGAGTCGTTTATATACACATGTATAATAATTAACTAACATCTTTTTCCTTACTTTATTCACTTTTTTATTTTAATCTATTTACTTTTTTCTGTCTCTAACTTTATCACCTACATATTTAACCTATTGAACATCCATTTTTTAAAGTTGGTGTAAAAAAGAAGTATCTCAACTATGAACGAACGAAGGGTGTAACTGAAATAACATACGAAAAAAAATTGATTTAATTGTAAATCTTAAAGTCAGTTTATTTATTTATTGCATACCCAATATGAATTTTTTGTTCCACTATTATCTCCCCAGTGATGGAACAAGAAATCTAAATAAGTCGGTGCCAAATTTTTATATCAAGATAACAATAAATATTTACATATTTATCCTTCTAAAATGTTCATAATCTCCAAGACCATGTTTATCAGCAACTATCCAACCCAGCCCAACCTAATTCAACCTAACCATCCATTTTTTAAATATTTGATTAATTTCTATCTCCTACACATCATCTTCCACATTATCAATACTAGTTTTACCACCCGTGCTATGCACGGGTCATAAGAGTTTCAAATAAAGCATTATGGAAAGAGATTATAAACATTTTTATTTTGTGAGTTGAGTGGAGGAAGAATAAAGATGAAACATTTTGTATGAGTTGTGAATTTACCTCACACAAACATTTAAAAAATTACATTATACAAAAAAAGTCAAACAAATCAAAGCTGAAAACCCTAAAACATAATTCAAAGAAAACTTTTTTTAATCCACGAAATACATCAAAAAACATCGATACCACCAACACTATAAAGTTCAATCTAGCTATTTTACTGTCGAAAATCGCCAGAATCGATTATCTTCAAGGATATGCAAACCATACAATTCAGTAAGTTTCTAAATAAAGTGCATCATCCACAAACGACACCACCAACACCACTCAAGCTCTATTCATGCACTCACAAGATCTATTCAACAGTGAACCAGAAGAAAATAGAAAGGCTCTCAAAAACACATATTCTTCTTCGAGAATGTAAAAAAATTCATTTGTAGTTCTCTCAACACACTGTAATAATACATTTCATACTTAGCATACTATTTGATTATAGTACAATTTTAATACCATCAATTATAGGTGTAGTAACATAAAATAAAAAATAATAACAAAAAAGGACATGCGTAAATTAAATAGAATAAGATATACAAATAAAGAAAAATGTATTTCTAAATACAAAAAAATATTATTTGAACGAATAAATTCACTTTCATCAAAATTATTAGTATGTCTCACATTCCACTAACTCACTCCTGATCACATTTTATTACAAAACCAATATAAAAAGTGCGTCTCATATTCCACTTACTTTTCAACTCACTATTTTTACAATTCTTAAAACTCATGTTCACACAAAATGCCACTCCTATTGTGGGATAGAAGGAATATTAAATTATGGAACTAAATTTAGAAAAAAATCAAGAAATAATCAACGAATTTTTACTTGATTTAGTATGGAATAATAAAAGTAAAGAAATAAAATTTAAAAGTCCATTTTAAAATTAGAAATAAGAAAAAATAAAAAGTAGTGGGTGACTTCTCGGTTATTGCAGCTCAATCTCTAACCATCTCTATCTTTCTTCATTTACGGTGGCCACCTTCAAGCCGGGATACAACCACCGTATTCCAGACGTCGCCGCTGCCCATTTCTCATTTCTTGTTCAGCCTCGTCATCTCTCCCTGCGTGGATGAGATGCCGGTGGATCTGATCGTCGAGGCTCTTCAGATCTATCTGATCCGCCCTCACGAATCCGCCACCGGTGTGGACGTTCCCTCCACCATTTCTCCGGAAAGCGCAGATGCAACGTCAGTGGAGCTTACGGTGGGAACGCGCAATAAGCGACGACCTTCAACAACGAAAAGGTAATCGGAATCCCTTTCAAAACTCTAGAGAAATTATTTTTTCGACAGGATTCTAAAAAATTGGTCAAAACCCTAACAGATCTGAGGCAAAAATTCTCTTCCTCGTCAGATTTTTGGCAAATGTCCCAAAACATTGAGAAAACGGTTGAGAAATCGAAGGGAGTCGTGCAGCTATTCAAATTTCTAAAAATGAAAAAGGTAAAGATATCTTCACCGCAGACATGTACTCTGTTGTTGTTTTCTTTGCATGTTTAAATATTCAATTTAATCGCTGCAAAGATGGAAAAAAAACGAATCTGTGACTATCTAGTGGCAAAATTAACTTAATCAACTGCTATTGAACAGATGTGCAAAAATATTAACATATAGCATTCTTCCTAATCTGACTTGATAGTACTTCGTTTTCACCAGGAAATGCCATGATTAACAGTTCAAAATCAAAGTCAAAGCTTAAATGGGCGAGAGAAAGAAGCATGCCAAGAAGTTCATCCGATAAGCGTATAAGTACTATACTTACAAAACTGAAATTATTGAAACACAATTTTATGCCTATAATGTCTAATATATTTATATTACTGCTAATGATTAATTTCAAATGGCCGAACAGAACATGTACGAAAAAGTTTGAAAGGAACAGCTAGAGATGCTGAGGACAACAGTAACACGATTGTAAGGTATATTTTGTATCTGAACTTGAAAGAGTTAACTGTTCTGATGCACAACTCTTAAGTATTAAAGATTTCATTAACTTCTTCAATGCTTCAGGACAAAAATTTAAATCCAGAATCAGATAATCAAATAATATGTAGCTTAAAAAGAATAAAATTAAAGAAAATAGTGAGCCGTGCATTAGGAAAAAGGTACAATTTCTTCACTGTAGGAATACATATGGGAATGTTCATGGCTTTGTCGGGTTTAGGGGTACTAAACCTAATAGATTTTCGCTTGCTCCTTGATTTTGGAAAAATAATCATGTTTGTTCTTTCATTGTGCCTAGCTCAAAAATCAAGCAGGCATCTTTTTGGTTTGCAACTTAAATATGTAACTGGGGTAAATCTGTTTGTAGCAAAGCGAGCCAATAAGTCCGGATAGTCCTATTGATGGGACTCCTAGACCTGCATTTCATTCGTCCTGCAAAGTTTTTACTGCTTCTGATACCAGCACACATGGTGGATTTTCTGTCTTTCATAAACATGCAAATGAGTGTCTTCCCCCATTGGTAACTATTTATCTGCTTCCTTTAGCTATATACAAATGTACACTAGTTTCCTATATTTGCTGACAATGATTGATCTCCTATCAGAATACGAGCCAACAGATTCTGAGCTTCCGACACAGGAATTGATTGCTAGGGATACACATGGAAATGAATGGCAATTCAAACATATATTTAGAGGTGAGATACTGTGTTTGTTTTCTAGTAATTGTTTACTTTTGGTGTCACTGATGTTGTATTGTTGTTTTGAGACTATATAAAGAAATCTATTCACCTGGGCCTTGTAGTTGGCATGGAAATAGTAGCTCTCCGGGCATGATACTAATAAATAGTAATTATAGATGTTATATATTAGGTAAATCTGAGCTTCATTAGTAATAAATCTGAGAAATTCATTTGCAAAATCATTCCCACAATATCAATTCCCATTAATATTAAAGTTTACTCTCATATTTTGCAGAGGAAGAGAATGGGGTTTTAAGAGTACAAACCGACTAAAATTGGTGTTGTGCATTAAAGGTAATTTTGTAATTACTTACACTTAGAATAGTAACTTAATATGTAATTACTAAAATTGGTGCTGTGCATTAAAGGTAATTGCTAATATCTGTGATAATGTGATTTGGTGTCAATACGGATGTATCTGTTTTAAGCATGCATCAAATTCTGAAAAATAAGAATTAATTTGCACGAATCATGTGCTTTTTAAATGCATTCATGCAAGCTTGCAATATATATGACCATGCTAGACTGATCTTTAGAAGTTTGTGGTTTGGTCCCAAAATAGATAATATTCTTAACTATTGATTAAAATAATAAACTGCAATTGATATTTTAAAAGAAAATATACTATAATCTGATTTTTATCAACACCGTAATTTGTATGTTCAAATATTTTTTTAATTAACATATAAACTTTACTGTCATATTCTGCAGTGTTTTCTGAGTGCAAAAGGACTAAATTAATGCTGTGAAGTCAAGGTAACTATTAAATTACCTAATGTGTATGCCACACTTTGCTAATAACTGTGATAACGTTGTCATTTTGGTGTCAATATTGCTGTTTGTAGAAAGCATAAGCAAATTCTGAAAACAAATATTTTGCTTTGCATGATTCATGTGGTGTCAATGACTGTTTGTAGAAAGCATAAGCAAATTCTGAGAACAAATAATTTACTTTGCCTGATTCATGTGCTGTTGAATACAATGATGCATGCTTGGAATATCTATGAGCCTATATTTGTGAACCAATTTTCTTGCATGCATTCTTTGGAAGAGAAGTTTGAATTCTGGTGCCCTATAAACAAAAAATTAGTAAATAGAAACATATATATTATATAAAACTTTCTATATTTCATGTATTCTGTTTTGGTAAACATACCAGCCTATCATGGAATACTACTTCCAAAGTGCTATCATTATTGTCTCCAGAATTGTATTCATAAAACACGGATGCAACCGACCTTGATGGTAGAGTTGTAACTTTAAGTAGAAGATTGTCCTGCAACTAATGCATGGTGCCATTGTTTGAGATACAATGCTTTCTGCTATTGAAAAAGAAATATTCAAAAATCAGTGACTAATTTAAACTTTAAAGAATGTATGCAGTATTTAAACTAACAACCTATTTTGTGCAGTAAATGATCCCAATATATTGCAAATAGAAGTGGCAAAAAAGGCAAATCATTGAACAGAAATTGTAAAATGAGGTCAGTGCCTTTTTATGAGAATCAACAGATCACTTAAATTGAATACGACTGTGTATTAAGTTCAGAAACAGGAACAAATAATTTCATTCATTAGTTGCAGGAACTTCGTGATCCAAAATATGAATGAGAGATGGCACTCAAGATTTCACAGATGAGGTGCATCACAGCAATGACAAATACAAATACAGGTTAGAAAACTACCTTCATAGGGTGGTGCTAAGTAGTTATGGAAACTTTTAAAAACATAAGTAACATTAAGACAATATGAAACTAAAATAGAAAAAAATAGTGATAAAGCAGAAATAGCATAAATTGAAAGAAATACAGTAAGAATAAAGACTGCAGATTCATAGAAGAATAGATAAACAATAAATGAGCAGTGATTTAAATGAGAATAGATGAATTAAGAAGAAGAAAGGTTCTGAACTGTTTCTGATGATGATTCTGCTGAATGATTTTGGTTGAGAGAATTTAGTGAGTCACTAAGGAGTGAGTGGCAGGGGTATTTATAGTGCTCACCTCTTCAACATGCTTGTTGGAAAATTATGCATGTTCCCAAAAAAACATAATCATGAGAGACCTTCCGCATAACAACTATTTTCTATTTATAAAAAATATCTGATAATAATATTCAGACTTAAAATACTTTAACAACTTGCATGCCAAGTATTAATACAAAGTCTTTTACACTTATATTCATATTAGTATTATTATTAATTAATATTAATACGAATATAAAATTAATATTAATATGAATATAAGTTAAATATTATAGATTCATGTCTCATACATTAATATTAATATTAATATTGATATGAATATAAGTTAAATATTACAGATTCATTTCTCATAAATTCGGCCTATTTAATTTCATAAGTTTGCAACCATATAAGGTCATTTAAGAAATATTCATGCCATTGTTTGAGATACAATGCTTTCTGCTATTGAAAAGAAATATTCAAAAATCAGTGACTAATTTAAACTTTAAAGAATGTATGCAGTATTTAAACTAACAACCTATTTTGTGCAGTAAATGATCCCAATATATTGCAAATAGAAGTGGCAAAAAAAGGCAAATCATTGAACAGAAATTGTAAAATGAGGTCAGTGCCTTTTTATGAGAATCAACAGATCACTTAAATTGAATACGACTGTGTATTAAGTTCAGAAACAGGAACAAATAATTTCATTCATTAGTTGCAGGAACTTCGTGATCCAAAATATGAATGAGAGATGGCACTCAAGATTTCACAGATGAGGTGCATCACAGCAATGACAAATACAAGTTAGAAAACTACCTTCATAGGGTGGTGCTAAGTAGTTATGGAAACTTTTAAAAACATAAGTAACATTAAGACAATATGAAACTAAAATAGAAAAAAATAGTGATAAAGCAGAAATAGCATAAACTGAAAGAAATACAGTAAGAATAAAGACTGCAGATTCATAGAAGAATAGATAAACAATAAATGAGCAGTGATTTAAATGAGAATAGATGAATTAAGAAGAAGAAAGGTTCTGAACTATTTCTGATGATGATTCTGCTGAATGATTTTGGTTGAGAGAATTTAGTGAGTCACTGAAGGAGTGAGTGGCAGGGGTATTTATAGTGCTCACCTCTTCAACATGCTTGTTGGAAAATTATGCATGTTCCCAAAAAAACATAATCATGAGAGACCTTCCGCATAACAACTATTTTCTATTTATAAAAAATATCTAATAATAATATTCAGACTTAAAATACTTTAACAACTTGCATGCCAAGTATTAATACAAAGTCTTTTACACTTATATTCATATTAGTATTATTATTAATTAATATTAATACGAATATAAAATTAATATTAATATGAATATAAGTTAAATATTATAGATTCATGTCTCATACATTAATATTAATATTAATATTGATATGAATATAAGTTAAATATTACAGATTCATTTCTCATAAATTCGGCCTATTTAATTTCATAAGTTTGCAACCATATAAGGTCATTTAAGAAATATTCATGCCATTGTTTGAGATACAATGCTTTCTGCTATTGAAAAGAAATATTCAAAAATCAGTGACTAATTTAAACTTTAAAGAATGTATGCAGTATTTAAACTAACAACCTATTTTGTGCAGTAAATGATCCCAATATATTGCAAATAGAAGTGGCAAAAAAGGCAAATCATTGAACAGAAATTGTAAAATGAGGTCAGTGCCTTTTTATGAGAATCAACAGATCACTTAAATTGAATACGATTGTGTATTAAGTTCAGAAACAGGAACAAATAATTTCATTCATTAGTTGCAGGAACTTCGTGATCCAAAATATGAATCAGAGATGGCACTCAAGATTTCACAGATGAGGTGCATCACAGCAATGACAAATACAAGTTAGAAAACTACCTTCATAGGGTGGTGCTAAGTAGTTATGGAAACTTTTAAAAACATAAGTAACATTAAGACAATATGAAACTAAAATAGAAAAAAATAGTGATAAAGCAGAAATAGCATAAACTGAAAGAAATACAGTAAGAATAAAGACTGCAGATTCATAGAAGAATAGATAAACAATAAATGAGCAGTGATTTAAATGAGAATAGATGAATTAAGAAGAAGAAAGGTTCTGAACTATTTCTGATGATGATTCTGCTGAATGATTTTGGTTGAGAGAATTTAGTGAGTCATTGAAGGAGTGAGTGGCAGGGGTATTTATAGTGCTCACCTCTTCAACATGCTTGTTGGAAAATTATGCATGTTCCCAAAAAAACATAATCATGAGAGACCTTCCGCATAACAACTATTTTCTATTTATAAAAAATATCTGATAATAATATTCAGACTTAAAATACTTTAACAACTTGCATGCCAAGTATTAATACAAAGTCTTTTACACTTATATTCATATTAGTATTATTATTAATTAATATTAATACGAATATAAAATTAAATTAATATGAATATAAGTTAAATATTATAGATTCATGTCTCATACATTAATATTAATATTAATATTGATATGAATATAAGTTAAATATTACAGATTCATTTCTCATAAATTCGGCCTATTTAATTTCATAAGTTTGCAACCATATAAGGTCATTTAAGGCCCAATTCATTTCAGCAATTATTAACTTCACTTGTACTATTATATATAGGTGACTTATTGAGTTAAAAAAAACACCTAACCCTAAAAATATAATAGCAGCCTCTCACTCTCAACTCTTCAGAAAAAGGAAAGAGAAGGAAAAGAAAAGCGGCCTCTCTCTCTTCACTCTGCAATCATTATAAAGAGAAGATAACATTGCAAGCATGGGCGGCTACAATACCTACTCCTACTCCTACTCCTACTCTACTGAATCAAGACATCACCATATAAAAAAAAAGGTATGTAATTCTTTCTTTTCGAGCTATGTCCTGTATCTATATTTGACAACATAGTCATATCTAACTTACATTAGCATAATGTTGATGAGGTATTAGAGATTATTAGAGTCAGATTTCAAATACAATTACTACTCTTTGCAAATATTAATTCTAGAATGCTTTGCAAATCCTATCATCTATTTATTTAATAGGGTGTATTATGTCTCCAATTTTCTTTACACAAACGAATACAGTGCTTAGTTTTTAAAATATATATACTACTTGATAGGTTTTTCATTTAATATGGTATCTGTTCATTTACAACAGATTTATAAATTTATATTCTGTCCCACTCTCTCTCTCTCTCTCTCTCTCTCTCTCTTATTTTTCATGTTCTAAAATTTTAATTTCATTCTCTCTTTCTTTTTCTTTTTCTTTTTCTTTTTCTTTTTCTTTTTTATCATGTTCTAAAATTGTGACTATATTCTCTCAGTCTGGATTTCTCTGATGCTGCTTCATTGATAATTCTAAATATAGGTTTTAAATATTAAAACTAACATATTATTTAACCTTGTTCAAGGATAAATTGAATTGGAAATAGATAATTGCTATTGCCTTGCAGGAAATATTTTTGTACATTTAATAGTTTGTCACCCTCCGTCTTTGTGTGAAGATTTTTGTACATTTAATAGTTTGTCACCCTCCGTCTTTGTGCGTCTCTTGGCATATCTCTCCCTGTATGTCTCATGTTTCATGATCTAAAATTATGATTTTATTCTCATTTTTCACATGAATGAAATTGTGATTTTATTCCCTGCCTCTATGATATCATAGGTACAATTTCATTCATAATTTCAAACCTATACATTATAGGTTTTAAGTATGAGTACTAACATATTATTAATACTTTTTCAGGGATTGAGAAGATAATCTAGAAGAATAATATATATATATATATATATATATATATATATATATATATATATATTGTGTAATATAATAGTATTTTCGTACAAAAGCCTATGCAAGTATAAAACACATAGGCTGCACCCTACCCCACACAATTCTCGATACATACAAAGAAAACTGATATAAGATTTTAATCAACAGGATTTATGACATTTAACACAAAATTGATACAAAAAACATAAAAATACAGCTGTTATAATGCCCAGTTTCCCGCCAAAAAGGGCTAAACTGGCATTTATAAAAGTTCCCAAAAAACTCTCACTTTAGATATTGATAGACTAGTATCAACCTCGTGTGTTGCACGACTCATTGATTTTTCATCATATTAACTTTATATTGTGTAATAATTTTATGAAAAGATAAACAACTCCAAGTTAGGTATGGAAAAATTAGAAAACTTGTTATAGGTATCATATATTTACTTAATGCAAAGAGAAAACAGAAAAATCCAATTAGAAAATTTTACACAAATTTCTTGAAATTCTCTATCCTTGTTTCTTACTTATGGAGTCATGCCAATTTTAACCATTTACACCATTTGCATTCTTGTATCTTGAAGATTTTTTGCTAGTAGTTGGTTTTATTGGATGCCGCTATCATCCCGTTGTTAACGTCAACATCAACATCTTCCATCCCTGCCTCACTCACTCTTTATTTTAGTCACAATGGCCCATATACTTCCTATTGCACTGGTCTTTTGATGACTCAGAAGTATTGTTAGGATGTCAATCATCGAGAAAGGTAAATTCCATACGTCATTTTTTTCTGGTAAGATCACATATTAGGACCATAATAATCACACAAAAAGAGTGCTTAAAATAGATAAATAATTACAATTTTTTTATATAGAAAATTCAGTGATGCAACATAGAGAATGCAATGAGGAAGCAAAAATTATAAGCTAGAAATGATACCATAACATACCTTTGGATATTTAATTAATAACCACCCGACAACACCATTATATATTTATTTGTATACTTTTATTTTTTAATAATATTATTATCACATGAAATATTTCTTATTCCACAATATAATTATTAAAAAAACCACAATAAATGAGAAACTAAAACTTATAACAACAAATAAATAGAAAACATAAATTACAATATTTGTAGAGGATAAAATATGAGATTTTTTATTTTACCAAAGAAGGATTATATGAGAAGAAAAGATGGGATTTTTTTGTGCAAAACAATATGAAATGTGGTTTCTATTCATACAGGATGAAAAAATATGAATTTTGGTATAATTTTTTAATACAATATATTTGAAATATATAAACTTTTAAAAAGAAATTATCAACCATTGAGAATGTGTCATTTGACATAATCTAATTGGCAGAATCATTAAATAAGTTGACCAACCAAGTGGTAGGTGGTTGCCTCCAAACCGACCGAGCTCAAGGAGAGAGACAAATCCTTGCAATCAACTTTTTTTTAATACATAATGAGGTGACGGTCGACCCTCCTCAACCGATAAACATGGTCCCATGTTTATCGGTTGGATATAGATGACCGCCACATCATATGTTAACTTAAAAAAAAAATTGAAACCTACGGTCTCTCTCCCTCTTCGATCTTGGTCCCTTTGAGGGCAACCACATACCACCTGGTCTTCATCCATATTACATCCGCCAATTAGATTGGTTGATAAATATTTTGTTCTAAATTAAAATATCTTTTATATATCATATCCTAAATTATAAGATTTTATAAGTTTTCATCATCTATAAATAGTGACCACATTTGCTATAGTTTTGCATAAAAAAATATCATCTTTTCTCCTCCTAATCCTTCTTTGATACAATTTCATGGAGTATTTTTTAGTTTCCTTTACTATAGTTCTGCACCAATTATTTATTTTTAATTTGGTATTTTAATTATTGTCATTTACATTTTTATTTATTTATTTTTATAATTTTAGTTTGTCATTTATTGTGTTTTTTTATAAACCGACTGAGCTCAAGGAGAGAGACAAATACTTGCAATCAACTTTTTTTTAATACATAATGAGGTGGCGGTCGACCCTCCTCAACCGATAAACATGGTCCCATGTTTATCGGTTGGATATAGATGACCGCCACATCATATGTTAACTTAAAAAAAAAATTGAAACCTACGGTCTCTCTCCCTCTTCGATCTTGGTCCCTTTGAGGGCAACCACATACCACATGGTCTTCATCCATATTACATCCGCCAATTAGATTGGTTGATAATATTTTGTTCTAAATTAAAATATCTTTTATATATCATATCCAAAAATTATATCAGATTTTATAAGTTTTCATCATCTATAAATAGTGACCACATTTGCTATAGTTTTGCATAAAAAAATATCATCTTTTCTCCTCCTAATCCTTCTTTGATACAATTTCATGGAGTATTTTTTAGTTTCCTTTACTATAGTTCTGCACCAATTATTTATTTTTAATTTGGTATTTTAATTATTGTCATTTACATTTTTATTTATTTATTTTTATAATTTTAGTTTGTCATTTATTGTGTTTTTTTATAAATTTTATTGTCCAATAATAAATAATTTATCTATTAATATTATTATTACAAAATAATATAAAATGGTGTGGTTGAGTGGTCATTGATAAAAACATAAAAAAATGTATGGTTGGGTTGGATGAATATTAATGATGTGGAAGATAATGCAGAGAAGATAAAAATTAATTAAATATTAAAAAGTAGATGGTTGGGTTGGGTTGGGTTGAGTGACGGCTGATAAACATGAGAAAATCGGATATATAGGCTACTTTACCTTTAAAATAACGAAAATGTACCAATTTTGTTATCTCTTCCATAAATGGGGAAAACGCCACCCGCATTGGCGTGTCTATAAGTAAAGACGCCAGCCTAGTTGGCGTTTTATAATGTCGTCGTATTTTACTCGTATTTTCTCCAAATACTGTTACGTTAAAACACGCCAACTTGGTTGGCGTGTATAAGTAAAAAACGCCTTTCGGGTTAGCGTGTTTAGTAAATTAGACACGCTGAAGAGAATGGCGTGTTACATAAAGATGCTATCACGGATGGCGTTTTATAATTGAAAAACGCCAACACGAGTGGCGTGTTTATACAGACTGTTATAGCAGCCTCGCCTCCCCCGAATCGCGAAAAACTCACACCACACACTTCGCGATTTTATCCAAAGCAGCGCCTCTCGTCGCGAATTCGCCCTCCTCTCCGTGATTTCGCCGTCCATTCATCAATCGTGCTATTACTTTCCCCAAATTCGTATATTTTTTTCGGTTAGTATACTTATCTTTTACATTATTAGAGTAATTGTTGGATAGTTCGCTAGAGTTTGTAATGGGTTGTGAATTGAGTTGAAATAATGTGCTGAATTATTATTTAGCATATTGGATGGTTTGAATGTGTCACGGCCGCACTTCCTAAGGATAGAAAGCATGGTGGGTCGCGACTAATGGGAATTAAGAAGCGGGGAAGAAGGGGAAAACAATCAAGGGGTTCGACATGTAGATCAAAAGGTGAAACTTTATTACCAGATAATAGTTGAAATCATGAAGTATCAAGTTCATATGAAAATAATCCAACAGAATACAGAAACATCAGAGTTTTAAAACCTGGCATAGCGGAAGGATTTGAGAGTTGGCTACTACTATATATGAAGACACAATAGCAACCGGAACATTTATTGAATACTGTCTTCGTCCAAATACTCAACATCCTCCGTCCCCCGTCCACGCTCAACCTGCACATAGGGAAACATATGCAGGGGCTGAGTACTTGATGCACTCTAATTAAAGTCTTTTATCTCGTTTCTCAGTTTTCGTGCACTTTCGATTATTCGGCGGCCGCCCAAGGCGTCGCGGGCGACGCCGGTCGGCCGCTTACGCCAATACTTCCTCCGTTGGCTCCTCGTATTTCCCACCACGATGTAGGAATAAATTTCCAAAATTATACAATCGCATATTTAAATAATTCGCTACAATTAATTATCGGCCCAAGACTTAATTATTTTCCTCACCTATTACTTCCAAATTAATTAAGAAGGCCCAAACAAAATAAAAGAGAGGCCCAACTTTGGTTTTAAAACAAAAGCCCAAAGCATCAATTCCTTTCCCATTCCCCCATTCTCGGTTCTCAATCTCCCTCTATCTCTGTTCTTTCTCTCTCTTTTCAATTCCTGTCGCCCTCTCCAATTCACCGCCAGCCACCGGGCACCATCTCCCTTCGGTTTCCACTCCGGGTCAGCTCTGGCGTCTCCGGTGAGGCACCGATCTCGCGCCCCTCCTCTCTCCCGACTTCACCATCTCCATACTTTTCTCTCTCTCCCTATCCCTCTTTCTTCCTTCGACAAATCAACCGACAGAAATCGTCGGCTTCTCCCTTGATTTTCGCCGGAAGATGACGCTGTTGTCACTGGAGAACGCTGCTGCTGTCGCCGGCCGCTGCTGTCGCCGGCCGCTGCTGCCATCGGCTCCTTCACCGCCTCCGTCAGACGCCGTTGCTTGCTGCCCCGTGCCATCCCCCGAAACCACTCCGGACAGGCCCGGAACAACTCCGAACCACCCCGATTTATGTTGCATGCACGATCGTGGAGGGGTCGATGCGTACATGCGACGTAAGAGTAGGACGCCTCAGTGCATAATAAATGAGTTGAAGGAATTGAATAAGGAGAATGTGACATCCGAATTGATGAGCTGGCAAGGTGGTACGGGTGAGGTGGTTTAGAGTGAGGTGGCATGCGTGAGATGAGGGAGTATAAAAGGATGGGGCCACCATCTTTTCATGCACGTCAATTGTGTGATTGTTCGTTGGGCCAAGGATCGTAGATCCGAAGCATTTCCTCTCGTTCAGTTGTTCCTTTCGTCATTTCACTTTCCTTAGCTTGTATTGTTCGTTTTAATCAATCCATCATTTTCGTTTCCCCCATTACTTGTGTTGATTTCTCGTGTTATGTTGAATCGGTGTTGATTTTGGTTGTCGTTGTGGTGTTTTGAGCTAAGATTGAGCTGAAATCACATCAAGTGGTATCAGAGCTCTCGATCTCCGGACATGAGTTCGGCGACGCGCGGTGCCGAGTCGGAGAGGAAGATGTTGATGGAGGCGATGGAGAGGAGAATGGGTGAGATGATTGAGCAGTTTGCGAAGAAGCAGGAAGGAAAATTGAAGGGAAATTGGAGGGTATTATGAAAGCTATTGCAACCATCAGCCTGCAAAATCAACAGTACATGCAGAATTCGGAAGTAGGTGAAGGTAGTGGGAAGAAGAAGGAAATCGCGGTAGACCTGAATGATGTGAGAGAGGATCTGGGAAGATCAACTCGATATGAGTTTCCTAAGTTCGATGGAGAGGGATTTGAAGGCTGGGTTATGCGATCTGAATTTTTCTTTGAGGTGGCAAGGTGCCGTTCAAGGATCGAGTAAGAGTGGCGGCGATCCACTTCGAAGGGAAAGCCTTACAATGGCATCGGGGTTTTGCAAGCTTGCAAGGTGAAGCGGCTTATGCCGATTGGAATTGCTATATTGCAGCGTTGGGAGCGAGATTTGGCGCGCATGCTTACGAAGATCCACTAGCAGATCTTAGGAATTTGAAGCAGAAGGGTACTCTGCAATTATACATGGATCAGTTTGATGAGATCTACCCGCGAACGGGAATTAGAGAGGATCAGGCACTTAGTTTCTTCTTATCTGGGCTGGTTGATGAACTCCAAATGCCGGTGAGAATGTTCAGACCAAAGTGTTTGGCTGAGGCTTATTCGTTGGCTAAATTACAGGAGCTGACGGTGAGAGCTCTAGGAGGAAAGTCGAAAGCAAATCATAACGTAGGGCAGGGTGCAAGCAGCTACTATTCTCAATCCAAACCATTGGTGGTAACATCTACTAATTACAAGCCTAGTGGAAATGTTAATGCGGGTGGCGGTCGGGATAATGGCAGAGCTGGCGGAGCTAGAAACCACCATAACCTTACACCCGAGGAAATGGATGAGAAGAGGGCAAGAAATGAGTGTTTCTGGTGTAAGGAGAGGTTCACACCGAATCACCATTGCACTAAGCGACGCTCTTATGTTATGCAAATGCTGGGGGACGAGACCGAAGTGAAAGAAGATGAGGAAGGGGAGCAGGTAGAGGAAGAATCTGAAGATGAACTTAATCTGCAGTTATCTCTACACGCAGTATGGGGAAGAGAGGGTCCTCAAATTATGAGAATGAAAGGATTATGTCAGAAAAAGGTGCTCAAAATACTGATTGATACGGGGAGTACTCACAACTTCCTTAGTAGTCGAGTGGCTGGAAAAATTAAGGGCCAATTTGTGCAGGTTCCACCTAGAGCCGTGGAAGTAGCAAATGGGCAATTGCTGCAGTGTACTCAAAAGAGTAGCACCTTCCAGTGGGAAATGCAGAGTTTCAAATTCACCACTGAAGTTTATGTAATTCAGCTGGAAACTTACGATCTTATTTTGGGTGGCCAATGGTTATCTACCTTGGGAGAAATTAAATGGGACTTTAGTAAGCTCAGTATGGTGTTTCTGTTGAATGGGGAAGAGGTTAAGTTGCTAGGAGAGGATTGGCCTGTTAAGAGTGAGCAGCTGCATCAGTTGCATGTGTGTAAGCAAAATGATACAGATGATCATGAGCATAAGATGAGTTTGTTGATGCCTACTGCGGAAGGAGAGTTTGGAAGTTGCTATGGAATGCATGAGGAAGAAATTTGGCCAGAATTGGATGCTATACTGACAACTTATGTTGATATGTTTGAAGAGCCAAGAGGATTGCCTCCATTGAGAGCTCAGGATCATAAGATTGTATTGAAAGAAGGGGCCGAAGCAGTGAATATTAGACCCTACAAATATGCAGCTCAACAGAAAGATGTGATTGAAAACATGATTAAAGAAATGCTAGAATCGGGGAGTGATCAGGGAAAGTCAGAGTCCATTTGCTAGTCCTATAGTCTTGGTGAAGAAGAAAGACTCTTCGTGGAGGATGTGTGTTGACTACCGATCACTCAATGCTATTACAATCAAGGATAAATACCCTATTCCGGTAATTGAGGAATTGCTTGATGAACTAGGAAGAGCTAAATGGTTTTCTAAGATCGATCTGAGATCGGGTTACTGGCAGGTAAGAATGGCTCCTGAAGATGTGTTTAAAACAGCATTTAAAACTCATGCCGGGCACTATGAGTTTTTAGTGATGCCTTTCGGCCTCACAAATGCACCAGCCACATTTCAAAACCTTATGAATACGGTGTTTAGAGCCCATCTAAGGAAGTTTGTACTGGTATTTTTTGATGATATACTCATCTACAGCAGCAACAAGGAAGATCATGAGAAACATTTGTCTGTGGTGTTGGGTCTGATGAAGCAACAAAACTTATTGGCCAAGAGGTCCAAGTGTGCATTTGGCTGCAGAAAAGTGGAGTATTTGGGCCATGTTATATCAAAGGAGGGCGTAGCAACTGACAGCAGCAAAACTGAAGCAGTCAGAGAATGGCCTCAACCAAAGACTATTAAGCATATCCGGAGTTTCTTGGGATTAACGGGTATTATCGAAGATTTGTGTCAGGATATGGTGTAATAGCTCGACCACTAGTGGAAATGACCAAGAAAACCACGTTTTGTTGGACGGAAGAAGCTCAAAAAGCTTTCGAGCAGCTGAAATTGGCCATGGTTTCAGCTCCTGTATTAGCCCTGCCTGACTTCACCAAAGACTTTGTAGTAGAAACTGATGCTTCTGGAGTTGGAATAGGGGCTGTCTTGATGCAAGAGAAACATCCCGTAGCCTTTATCAGCAAGGCCTTATCAGTGAGATACCAAGCCTTATCAGTCTATGAAAGGAGCTGCTGGCCATTTTAATGGCAGTAAAAAAGTGGTATCATTATTTGCAATGCAGAAAGTTTATTATAATGACGGATCATCAAAGTTTGAAGTATTTGTTGGAGCAGAAACTCACTACTCCAACACAACAAGCTTGGATGGCCAAGCTTATGCATTTTGACTATGAAATTCGGTACAAGAAAGGGTTGAAAACTCTGCTGCTGACGCACTCTCCAGAGTACCAGAAACTATGGTTTATGCCCTTACATCTTATATTATTCCTATTGAGCTTATTACTAAGATTAAGGCATCTTGGGCTAAGGATTCACAGATCCAACAGATTATTGCAGACAAAAAGAAGAACCGTGACTCTCATCCAAAATTCAGCTGGCATAGGAAGAGCTAAGGAGGTATGGTAAGCTTGTAGTGGGTAATGATTTGCATTTAAGGCTCAGATTCTATCTCTTTTCACAATTCTGCCTTGGCTGGACATTCTGGAGTGTTGGTGACTTATAAAAGGATCTCAGCCTTGTTGTATTGGCCTAAGTTGTTGAAGGAAGTGAGGGAGTTTGTTAGAGTTTGTGTGGTGTGTCAAAGATATAAACCGGGTAACTCCGCAAAAGCTGGACTATTGCAACCACTTCCAGTACCTACTGCCTTGTTCACTGATTTAACTATGGACTTCATTGAGGCTCTTCCAAATTCTCAAGGAAGAAATGCTATAATGGTGGTGGTGGATAGGTTGAGCAAATATGCTCATTTCATGGCGTTGTCTCACCCTTTCACAGCCAAACAAGTAGCTGATGTATTCTTGAACTCTGTCTTCAAATTACATGGTATGCCAGTTAAAATAGTCAGTGATCGCGGAGCTATCTTTGTGGGGGTTTTCTGGAAGGAATTCTTTGGATTGCTAGGTGTGGAGCTGTTATATTCTACAGCCTATCACCCTGAAACCGATGGGCAATCAGAGGTGGTGAACCGTTGTTTGCAGAGCTATCTAAGGTGCTCGGTAGGGGAGAAACCTCATTCGTGGGCACATTGGCTAGGCCTTGCAGAGTATTGGTATAATACTTCATTTCATACCAGTATTAAGATGACACCCTTTGAGGCATTGTATGGGTATGCTCCTCCTCTTCATGTCCCTTATCTACCAGGAGATTCTCAAGTTGAGGCAGTGGACATTGCATTGAGGGATAGAGAGGAAATGATTCAAATCTTGAAGCAAAACTTGGAGAAATCTGCAGCAAGGATGAGGAAGCAAGCCGATAAGCACAGGGAGGATAAAGAATATTCTATTGGAGATTGGGTATGGTTAAGGCTGCAGGCTTACAGGCAGAAATCCATACGAGGACACCATCAAAGTTTGAGCCTAAATACTATGGGCCATATCAGATTCAAGACCGGATTGGAAAAGTGGCGTATAAACTGAGATTGCCTACTACTGCTGCGATACATGATGTCTTCCATGTGTGTCCTTACTGAAGGCCGCATCACCTCCTAACGGTCCAGTACCAGATCTTCCTGTTATATCCCATATTAATGATGCCATTCCTCAGGCAATACTCGAGCGGAAGATGATCAAACGACGTAACCAAGCTGTTACCCAATGGCTGATTCATTGGGTGGACAATCTCCGGCCGATGCTTCATGGGAGTTTGCCGACGTGATTAAAGAACGTTTTCCTTGGTTCCTTGAGGACAAGGAACCTTAAGGAGAGGGTAATGTTGCATGCACGATCGTGGAGGGGTCGATGCGTACATGCGACGTAAGAGTAGGACGCCTAAGTGCATAATAAATGAGTTGAAGGAATTGAATAAGGAGAATGTGACATCCGAATTGATGAGCTGGCAAGGTGGTACGGGTGAGGTGGTTTAGAGTGAGGTGGCATGCGTGAGATGAGGGAGTATAAAAGGATGGGGCCACCATCTTTTCATGCACGTCAATTGTGTGATTGTTCGTTGGGCCAAGGATCGTAGATCCGAAGCATTTCCTCTCGTTCAGTTGTTCCTTTCGTCATTTCACTTTCCTTAGCTTGTATTGTTCGTTTTAATCAATCCATCATTTTCGTTTCCCCCATTACTTGTGTTGATTTCTCGTGTTATGTTGAATCGGTGTTGATTTTGGTTGTCGTTGTGGTGTTTTGAGCTAAGATTGAGCTGAAATCACATCAATTTAACCCGCAAGATAAGTTCTCATTACCAAATTATGTTCTTTTGCGTATTTAAACACTACGGGTGTTCGATTATTGATTTTGATTGGATTTGTTTGAATTACTTGTGGGAGGTGGATGTATGAAACATGTGATGAGATACATGCTAACAAAATTTGTGATTTTGAAAATGGGTAGAGTTTATACCTCAAAGAATTGAACTTGGTTTGGGAAGAAAGAATAGCAACCACTTCTACTTCTTCTCTCGGCTCTCTCTCGGCTCCCTCTTCTCTCTCTTTGTTCTTGTTGTAAAGTATATTGTGAGGAGTTAGGGAAGAGGATACATGAAGGATTAATGTGTGACCTTTGATTTTAGAATTGAATGTGGAAGATGGAAGATAAAGAGTATGGAAGATGGAAGCTCATGGAGTTGGCGTTCCATTTCATGTGAAGGAGGATTGGGTTTGAAAAAAAAAAGAGAAGTCTATGAAGAAATTAGGCTCAAAAGTATCTCCCACAACTTTAATTAAATTGTTTGGGCTCATTTAGTTGTAGAGCCCAATTTGTATAATTATTTATTTGTTGGACTTTTTCGATTGTCATGGCCCAAAGTCATTTTTATAAAAACATTTGGACTCAAATTTTATTTGAGAAGCCCAAGTATATATATACTTTACATTCTCGCATGTCTTTTTATTAAAACTTTAATTAATTTCGTCGTTCACATTTCCAACAAAGATTAAGATAGCTATTGTAACAATTAGTACTTAAAAAGTACGGGCGTTACATTCTACCCACCTTAACAGAAATTTCGTCCCGAAATTTGCTCATCTCTAACAAACAGCACCGGGTACTTCTTTTTCATTTTATCATCGAGTTCCCATGTAGTCTCCTCATAACCAGCATTGTTGTTGCTCGGGCACTCTTTGGCAAGATGTCCAACTCCACCATATTTGTAGCACATCATAGTCCCAATTCTCTATTCACCCAAATGATTCTTTCTTTTAAAGTTATCATCTAAGGATAGATGTTTCGTGCGTTATTTTTTTGTTCGAGCATTTCGCCCTGGTATGATGGAACGTAGTAATTTGCAATCTCGTCAATCTTTCAAACTAGAACAAGTCGTGCTTCACAGGGTTGTCGTTGTCTCGTCATCTCATCATCCCTTGGAATTCGCTCTTCTCTGTGCCTCATTCATTCCATCGATAAATATGTTGCCTTAAAAGAAAGTATAGTCCGCGCGTATACAATTAGCCTGCATCTAAGGCCTTTGAAGTCTACATCTCATAATATTATCAATCATACTCCATTCATTATCACGTCCAACATCAATTGCATAAACATTTCTCATTTCAAAATATTTTACCTTCTCTTTCGTTGAGCGCGGCGAGACGGAATGTTGAGCCTTCAATGAATACTCTTTTATTCTAGCGAAACGAGTCTAGACTAGATTGAATAAGAGACTCTCGGTCCAGAGCGGAAGGAAAAGTGGTTCTGATACCATTCTGTCACGACCGCACTTTCTAAGGATAGAAAGCACGGTGGGTCGCGACTAATGGGGAATTAAGAAGCGGGGAAGAAGGGAAAACAATCAACGGTTTCGACATGTAGATCAAAAGGTGAAACTTTATTACCAGATAATAGTTGAAATCACGAAGTATCAAGTTCATAAGAAAATAATCCGACAGAATACAGAAACATCAGAGTTTTAAAACTTGGTATAGCGGAAGCATTTGAGAGTTGGCTACTACTATGTATGAAGACACAATAGCAACCGGAACATTTATTGAATACTGTCTTCGTCCAAATACTCAACATCCTCCGTCCCCCGTCCACACTCAACCTGCACATAGGGAAACATATGCAGGGGCTGAGTACTTGATGCACTCTAATAAAAGTCTTTTATCTCGTTTCTCAGTTTTCGTGCATTTTTTATTATCGGCGGCCGCAAGGCGTCGCGGGCGACGCCGGTCGGCCCTTACGCCAATACTTCTTCCGTTGGCTCCCCTATTTCCCACCACGGTGTAGGAATAAATTCCAAAATTATACAATCACATAATTAAATAATTCACCACAATTAATTATCGGCCCAAGACTTAATTATTTTCCTCACCTTATACTTCCAAATTAATTAAGAAGGCCCAAACAAAATAAAAGAGAGGCCCAACTTTGGTTTTAAAACAAAAGCCCAAAGCATCAATTCCTTTCCCATTCTCCCATTCTCGGTTCTTTCTCTCCCTCTATCTCTGTTCTTTCTCTGTTCTTTCTCTCTCTTTTTCCTTTCTCTCTCTTTTCAATTCCTGTCGCCCTCTCCAATTCACCGCCAGCCACCGGGCACTATCTCCCTTCGGTTTCCACTCCGGGTCAGCTTTGGCGTCTCCGGTGAGGCACCGATCTCGCGCCCCTCCTCTCTCCCGACTTCACCATCTCCATACTTTTCTCTCTCTCCCTATCCCTCTTTTCTCCCTTCGACAAATCAACCGACAGAAATCGTCGGCTTCTCCCTTGATTTTCGCCGGAAGATGACGCTGCTGTCACCGGAGAACGCCGCTGCTGTGCTGGCCGCTGCTGCCATCGGCTCCTTCACCGCCTCCGTCAGACGCCGTTGCTTGCTGCCCCGTGCCATCCCCGAAACCACTCCGAACAGGCCCGGAACAAATCCGAACCACCCCGATTCAACCCGCAAGATAAGTTCTCATTACCAAATTATTTTCTTTGCGTATTTAAACACAACGGGTGTTCGATTATTGATTTTGATTGGATTTGTTTGAATTACTTGTGGGAGGTGGATGTATGAAATATGTGATGAGATACATGCTAACAAAATTTGTGCTTTTGAAAATGGGTAGAGTTTATACCTCAAAGAATTGAACTTGGTTTGGGAAGAAAGAATAGCAGCCACTTCTTCTTCTCTCGGCTCTCTCTCGGCTCCCTCTTCTCTCTCTCTTTGTTCTTGTTGTAAAGTATACTGTGAGGAGTTAGGGGAGAGGATACATGAAGGGATTAATGTGTGACCTTTGATTTTAGAATTGAATGTGGAAGATGGAAGATAAAGAGTATGGAAGATGTGTTAGGGTTTTGTATACTAGAAATCACCTTTCGAGTGATTGGATACTGTAAAACTCTAATGGTTATTTTCCAATAAATGCAACAGATTATTTTTGTCATAATGTTGTTATGTTTTACATTTAATGGTTGTTTATTGCATATTTAAATGTATGAGCAAACGTAACAAAGTCTAAGTCTTTGTTTTAGTAGACCGGTTGTGGGCGTCGTCCAATTTAAGGTAACACGGTCAGTTCTAAACAAAGAAAAATAAGAATTTCACAACCTAGATAGGTCTAGACTACCTATCGCGAAAGGTTGCAATGTCAGTCCGATTATTTCTAAACCTTATTGAAATAAGATGACGTGTAGCACTGAATGGATCTAACAGCAAGACGAGTCTTTATGCTATCTACTGAAAGGCGAGGTCTTGAGAATTAATTTCTTAATCAATGTACGTTAGCATTGAGCATACGATATTGAGAATCCACTACTTTGACTTACCAAAGGTGCGAGTTTTTCGTAACCCAACGATCCAGGTATATTGGGTAGTGGTGATCATTATCTAGAGGTGCTAGGATTGCTATTATGTTGAAACGTGCGCGAGGAGAGTCTCGTTTGATAACATCCACAAGAGGAGCTCGAAACGAGGTTTTATTATTCGGAACCTAGCTAGTTGGAGTTTGATTACTCTATGAATAATAAAAAAAGTTTCTTGCTAAGTCCACTCTTGGAATTCGAAATATGTTAATTAATTAAGTCTATAGCAGATTAATTAATTAATGGATGTTTCCATCTTAAGCGCGGGAAATAAATCAAATACAATTAAAGGAAACCCGGAATACTTGTAATTTCGGATTTGGAAGGCAGTGCAATATTTCTATGTGGCTGCTCGTAATATTCCAATATAAGCTTATATTAAATGTGGGTTCAATTTGATTAGTAAAAAGCTAATTGGGTGAGGCCTGTTCCAGATTCTTCCTTAGATCCCTGACTGGGCCCAATATGTGACTTATATAAATAGGAGAATAAAGGAGACAGAAAACACGACAATTATTTTACAAAAATTTTCGTCCCCCTCTTGAGAGAGTTTTCGAAAATTGTGCTCCCTCCGTGAGCTGAGTTCTGTCTTCCATTATTCGAGTCCTAGTACGTTGGTGAGATTTGCCCACACATATATCAGCGTATAGTCCGGGACACCAGTCAGAAGATCCGAGGTCTTGTATTGAAGATCTTCACGTGGAGACGGAGCAAGCCATCATCGATTCTTGATTGAATCAACGAGGTAAATTGGCTAATTCCGTAGTAAGCATGTTTTAGGAATTTTATGTGCGAAAGCATGTTTTAATTCAAGTTATGAGCATGATACATGTGATAATTACGCGAATAGATTTTGTCTAAATAATCTGCTAAATAGATCAAATTCATGTGATCCGTTTTGAACGCACGCTTCCGCTGCCAGCCCCTACAGTTGGTATCAGGCCAGTCTTTGGCCTGATTATTTGGATTTAAATTTCTCGAAATTGATGTATGCATGTGTTATTTGATTGCGAAGCATGTTCTTGGTATTTTGTTTATTAAATTGATGCATATGAATCAAAACTATCGAATCAAAGAACTTGAATG
>NW_024599247.1:0-35855 GCF_004379255.2 Salvia splendens | reverse complement strand
TTTATTAGAGCATCTACGATGGGCTCCCTATAGTCCACCCTATAAGGGTGCCTTATACTCCGCCATATCTTATTTTTTATCCTCCTATCATTTCACCTGCAGTGAGACGCTCTAAGTCCCTTTATAGTTTTAACTATTATTTTGTATTTGTTTTTTATTTTTTATGTTTAGCAAGAATAAATATAAAAACACACAAAAAAAGGCAATCCTATTGTCAGTATTTACTTTTATTTTTTATATTTTATGCTTGCAAATATGGAAAATCGTCGGAATTCATTATTGAATTTAGAGAGAAATTGAGATGGGGAAGAGAGTGGAGTGAAAGGTATGAAATGAAGTAAAAAAAATGGTGATATATATAGAAGAAAATATAAAAAAAATAAAAAAAAGTGAAAATGTGTGCATCGTTCGGACTATCCTCCTTACCCCCCGCAATGGGGCGGAGGATGGCCAGAGGATGCAAAAAATGGTTCATCGTCCGCGGACTATGCATAGGGGCGGAGGAAGGAAATAGCATAGGGCGTGGAGCTGCAGTGGGCGCCCTAAGGCGCGCCCGATGCATCGGGCGGGCTTTAGGGTGCCCACTGCGGATGCTCTTACCACCTCCGTCTCTGAAAGTTTGTCCCATTTTTTCATTTCCGTCCGTCGCCCAAAGTTTGTCCCATTTCACTTTTTACCATTTTTGCTAGTGGACCCCTTATTCCACTAACTCATTCATACTCACATTATTATAAAAAACTAATATATAAAAGTAGGATCCACAATCCACTAACTTTTTCAACTCATTTTCCATTACATTTCTTTAAATCCGTGCCGGATCAAAGTGGGACAATATTTGGGGGACAGATGCAGTAATTTATTTTGATATAAATAAATTGACTCATTTCTTATTAGGACATCCCATTTAAAAGCGATACAATTCCTTGAACAAATATACTACTAGCATTCTTCTATTTTATTACTCCATTATTTCTATTTTATTCAATTTTCATTTGAGTCATAAAATAAAATAATACTCCATATTATATAAAATTTCTTGCGAAATAGTATAAAATACTCTACATTATATTAAATCATTATATAATATCTACTTCATAGTATTAATTTTCATCATTATCTATCTAAAACCATCTTTCCAATTTACATATACTCTTGAAATACTCAAAGTACATCTATTATCACAGTTAGCTTTACGATTTTATTCCCTCCGTCCAAAAAAAAGGACATTTGGAACGGCACGAGGATTAACACATAATTGGTAGAGTAAAAGAGAAAAGGAGAAGAATAGTTAAAATAGTGTTAGTAGATAATGAGACCCACATTATTATTAGTATTTAATGGTGGACTCCAGTGATATAAGTTGCAAATAAATTGATGTATATGAGTAATAACGTCGGTAATGAGTTTGGGAGAACTTTTCATAAATAAAAATGTGATATTTTTATTGGACGAATGAAAATGAAAATGTCTTTATTTTTATGGGACATAAGGAATACATAAGTCTGTGTAACTATAAAACCATCTTCGCTATAAGTCTGTGTTAACTTTAAAACCATCTATTCCATATAGAAATGTGTCATCATCCTATAAAAAGATATTATAAGAGGAAATATATATCCAAAACTATACTCCATAAAATAGGCTAGATTATTATCAAACTAATAAAAAGAATTTGATAACAATAATATTTTATAGCAGATTACCTTAAATCAACTGAATCCAATTCGAAATTATCAGATTTCTAACGGTCAACACGATTAATAAAAGAGTGAACTGCACCAAAATGCCATAACTTTTCGCTGTGTAACAACAGAGGCCCATAACTTTTAAAAATCCCACCAGAGGGATCTAACAAAATATGTAATCACAAATCGTGTTTTTTCGGACCATAACACCCTCAGGGCTTGGAAGGGCAAAACCGCCCTTTTGTATGACCGCCACTGCTGCATGCACTGTTGATGGGACCTGCGAAAGTAATTGATGTGACAGCAAAGCATGGTTCTTGTCCCCTATTCTTAGACGAGCCTTTTACTTGCTAATACTAAAAGATTGTTAGTTAATTTCTTTTTCTTATGTATAGACTAGCAAAATATTACTCCTATGTATCAGTTAAATAGGTTAATTAGTTTGTATAAAGATTATTAGGAAATAATTTTTTTTACAATAAAGTTCCTAATAAGCTTATAGGAGTATTTATCTTGATTTTTCAAAATACTAAAAAGTTTTTTAAATTAGAAACTCACTTGCATTGTTTTTTGCAATGTAATCAAATAAACATGACAATGAAGGAGAGTGAGGCAGGTATAAGGTCAAGTGGCATAATTGGAAGTGGAAAATGGGAGACATTCACATTCCACAATACAACTAATAAATATCTTTATCCACTCTATTTAAAACGGATAGGAACGCCACTCAATTTAAAGTTAATTTACTTTTCCTAATTCGTTTAAGGTTACATTTTCATTAAAATCTAATGTAACCATATATTCACAAATCACATTGTCATGCATTAATTTCAATAATGACGTAGAACTCCCCAAAATGAGTACTACTACTATTTATTTATATACGCGAACTTTACAATATTATATTATATATTTCTACTATATTTAACTTATTATCTTCAAAATTATCGTGAGAATGAAGAAGATCATACTTAATATTACTAAATAAAATAGACATCCCCTGCACATGCAGAGTATGTGCAGTCATAGGGAACATGTGTAGTACGTAAAAGGTCTAAACCGCCCTTCAGCCCATTTGGACATTTTCGTCCAAAAAATGGCAAAATATACACGTTTTGTGATTACATATTTTGTTAGATCCCTCTGGTGGGATTTTTAAAAGTTAGGGGCCTCTGCTGTTACACAACGAAAAGTTAGGACCTTTTGGTGCAGTTCACTCTTAATAAAATGAATCTTTAAAAGCTTGACCCAAACCCATTAAGTTCGTCTAGACTTTCACGATGTGTCAAAAATTGTCACTCCTAATATTATGGTTCATTATGATTAGAGATTAAATCCATATTTTATATCTAACTGATGTCAATAAAATGACATTATTCCCTATAATATATAGTAATCCCTCCATTTCACAAAAGATGTCACACTTGTGGGATGACACGGATATTTAGAGGTTTTATTTTGTGTGTTAGGTGAAAAGAGAAAATATAATACTCCGTATTTATATTATTGTGAGAACGAACTTTTCTAAAAATGGAAATGTGACATCTTTAATGGGACAAAATAAAAAGGAAAGTGAGACTCTTTTATGGGACGAATGGAGTAGTTTTGATATAGAAATAAAATGCTCAAACTACCGAGGGTAGTGAGCAAAAGTTCAACAGAACAACAAACAAAGCTCTGCAGGAAAACAAACACACGCACATGAGACAAAGATAAAACACCTCACAATCTCCCAGTAGCTTTTGAGACCAAGGGCACCCCGACAAACCAAAAGCATAGAGGGAGAGGAGGAACAGAAACAAAACACCCAAACGGCAGCAGAGACAAAAAAGTCAAAATAAAGAAAACACCCTAGTCTCGCACATTCTCATGAGTCATGAAGAGAAGAACATACCCGTAAGGACACACTCGCCGATCTCGATCTCGACCCCATCTAAGAGTGTTCTGGAAAAAATTCGACACCGATTGAGGATCCAAATTCATAGGTACAGAAAAATGCTTAATTGCAATGAAATATTCCACTAGTAAATTCGAACAATAAAATGTCTTACTGGCAGAATGAAATTGCGGCAATTTTTTCCCGCAAGTATTATTTTGCGCATTTAATTTTTACTGGCAGATCGGTTAAAAAATTTCACCAAAAAAATGTGAAGATGAAATACCAGTAATATTTTCACCACTAATAAATTGCAGTAATATTTTTCGCCACTATTAGATATTTCTTGATTTTTTTCTCTTTCAAAAACATATATTCCCTCCGTTCCATGCTAGTTGCACTTTTCATTTTCGGACCTTTCCAAACTATTTGCACTAAAATTAAGATATTAAATTAAGATATTAGAGTTAGTTATGTGTTCCTTTATTTAGTGTTCTCTTATTATACTTCAATTTTATTACACTAGTTAGTTATGCTTAATTTTATTACTTATATTTAAAAGTATAAGTAGCATGGGAAGAGATGGAGGGAGTATTTGAATTTTAATTGTAACTCTAGAAGTGTTTTGATGGTATTTAGAATAGAATGTTTATATGTTGATACTTGATGGATGAATTTGGTGGTGTGGAAGTCAAAATACTTCAATAAATTGAGCATATTACGAATGGAGAAATGGTCATATGGAGTGTACTAAAATTAATGTGCACGCATTTAGGAAATACTCCAAAACGAGAAAGTGTATACTCCACTATTATTTTCGGGAAACAAATGAAACATAATTTCAGCAATCAATTCTCTCTGCCATAATTGACTTGGTTAACAATTTAACAAAATGAGAATTGATATGCCAAGCGTTTTTAACGAGCGTAATACGATATCATCGCCAAACCTGGAAGAGAGATCGCGGGCTCGCGCCACGAGTTGGAGGTGTAGGAGCAGCCAACGATCGACGAAGAGGTGCAGTCAGCGATCGAAGAGGAGTAGGAGGTGCAAGCACCGGACGTCGGGCGGACTGAGGGAAACTCACGTCCTCGCAGGCAGGTCACCCAGAACTATGTGGCGCGGCCGCGAGTTCCTACTCGTTTAGTTTAGTTTTTATTATTTAAGTTGTTTATTTCCTTTTAGTAATTTTATTTTGCAAAAACAATAATTAATGAGTTGACCGTAATTATAATTCTGTTTCGGAATTTTTTTTGTTGATTTTTTTCCGAGATGACTAGGAAGTTGAACCAACTAGGGTCCTAGATATTATAAATATGACACTTATTGTTAATTCCCAATCAATTAATGAGAAGTTTCCTACCAATGTATCGTGTTCTACAAACCCTAATTATCCAAATATGTCCGACGGGAAAATCCCACGCGTAGAACCCTACCCCTCCGCCCGCCTAGTAGCAATCACCACCTTACCAAGTTGTTAAACGCCAAGCTCAGCGCCACCAGGGCTCGATATGTAAATTATCCTTAAAAGAACGACAATTCCACATCACCACACTTGATCTTTTTATTTAACTTCTATGAATTTCTCTTCCCTCAGTGCGTCTGATGTGGAATTGTCGCTCATTAAGAGCGCTCAACAGATCAATTATCTTAACAAAATAATGTGGATTGATCTTAACAAAATAATGTGGAGTTTTTGTAAAGGAATTGTATGTTATAATGATTGACGGAGAGTTATATTAATACGAGATGTACTTACAATTTTCTTATTAAAACAATTACACAGAAAGGTTATCAACTCTCATAGCATATGGATGAAATTTTGAACCCCATTAAACGAAAAATAATGAGGAAGCAAACTAATTATGATATTACAAATGGTGACAAGTTTGCAAATACTGATTACTCTGAGGACAAAAATATAAATTGAGAACTTCCCCATTTGGTATAAACAGGAGTATATCCAAATTAGGTTTCTTGTTTGCACAAAAAATTGCAGCCGGCAGCTCGCGTAGCCCTCGAGAGAGAGAAGGCATATTTCATGTTTGTTCGTGAGTCTAACGTTCACGGCACACACCATCTATGGAGTGATTTCGATTTCAATGTTGTCGAATTCCCTCCAGATTTGGAATTTCAATGGCCTCGATCAACGTTAGATTCACGCACAAACTCGTGATATGTCTTTTCAGTTTTAATTGATCTGTCCTCCGATTCATTAGGAGATTCATCTTATGGAGTGAATCGTTATCAGATTCAATTGCAGGCCAATGGATCTGTTATTTTATGTTTGGTTATTGGATTTGTTTTTAAAATAACTGTGATCTTATTTGTTGATCTGATTTGTTAACTTGAATCGCTCTTTCGTTTGCGCAAGGAATTTTTCGATTGGTTAATTTCTGTTTGGGGTATGATTCATGAATATGGTCTGCTTTTGATTATATGTTGTTAGATCTATTGATTCATTATCATTTTAATGCTAAAAATGAAGAATTTTGATGTTAGATTAGGTAGCTAAGTAGAAAACAGCTTCATCTGTTCTGAAATTTGAAGCTTTGGAATGAGGTTTTGAATGGTATATTTATTGTACACAAAGCTGCTGCTGCTCTGTTTTATTGCTGCTGAATGTCATGTTCATTGCAACCCAAGTTGGCAGCATCCGGTATTCGATTTTCTTGTTTAGATAGAATGCAATTGATTGAATCGGATATTAATGTTCATGTTTGGATAGAATGCAGTTGATTGAATCACATATTCAATGTTGTTGTTTAGATAGAATGCAATCGATTGAATCAGATATTCAATATCCTTGTTTAGATAGAAGTTAGAACGCGGTTAAGTGAATTATATACTCTCTTTGTTTCTGTGGATTTTGCTACACATACAGTTTCTACTTCGTGAATGATTTCCTTGAGTTGGACTAGGGCATTAATGTTAGGTTCGCTATGTACAAAACCCTTATGTTCAGTTCGTACGAATAAGAAATCCGAGAATCTCAAAAAAAATCTGACTTATCCTATTGGTTTAACAGAAAATCTAAATTCCCTAAATAGAATCTCTAATCCGCGCGAATGTTCACCATACGAGTTTCCTTATGTTTGCTTTCATGTGTACTTTCATTATGAGGTTGTCTTATCTTTCTTTGGGAGGTTTTGTGCACATCTGAATTAGTTTCTGGATCTTGAAATGTTGCTACTGAATTACTACTGAAACTATTTTGTTAGAGAACTGTGAAATATTTGATTTTTTTGTGTGATGCAAGAATTTATAATTCAGTTGCATCTTCTTTAGTAATAAAGGCTTCATTTATGAAACTCTTGTTACCTTTTTAAGTTTTAGTTCTGATTGAATGACTTTGAATCTATGAACATAATCTTATTATTAGTGGTGATCATTGACTGCATTCTTGTGGCAATAACTTCAACGTTTTGGCCGTTTCTATAATTACTGGGCTGAGCATTCCTTTTAAGAAATCCAGATAGTGCTTGCAATTAGCACCATTCCTTTTAAACACCGTAAACACTCTGATGAACAAGGATATAACAATTTCATCTTCATAATATGTTCCTTGATTTTGAGCAGGACTGGATGTGCCCTTTGCCTGAAGTGTCCTGTCACGAAATACTCGTAACCTACTGGAAGTTTCCTCAGAACCCTAGTCATCTTCTCACATGCTCTAGCGAAAAGCCTTCGTGTTATGATTCAAAATGGTCCGAAACAGTATGCTAATTGCATGAAGCATATGCAAAACATTTAACTCACACTTTCCTTTGTTATTGCCGCAAGCCAAATCTGCTTGAGGTGGTTTTACCATGTTTCTTCAAGGTCTATGCAAACCGACCCTTCAATTGAGTCGTAGGTTTGGGTTCCAATTGACGCAATAAGGACATTTGGAGGAACAAACACTGCTGTAGTCACTGGCCGGTGGGATGAAGCAAGCTGCCCTAGTTAGAATGATGTGATCACGGGTGATCACGTCGAGTCCAGGACCCGTTGGTCGACACTGGCGGCCAAGGACTACGAGGATGAGAGGGATAATGCAACAAGGGGCAACTTTTCAGTGTCGAATTGTGTAACTAACAACGGTATTATCCACTTCGTTTTAATGTCATTAAGTAATACTCTATCTGTGACTAAAAAACAATTTAATTTTCATTAGTTACACAATGCAACACTGACAAATGGGTCGTCAAAATGTTAAAATGGGTTTACTTTTATGAAGAGCCAATTACCAGATTATATATGAAATTAAGGGCTTTTATTTAAGTTAGTTTTATTTAGGGGTGGGTCGATACGATATTTCGTATTGAAAACGTTGTATCGTGTATCGTATTGAAAATATCGGTACGAAAGAATTTCATATCGTTATCGTATCGAAAGTTTCGATATATCGAACTTTTGATATGGATAATATCAATATCATTACCGTATCGATATTTCGATATATCGTACCGAAATTCGATATATCGTTCAAAACGATATATCAAAGATTGATACTTCAATATCGTATTGAAATTTCAATATATTTTGATATATACGATATATATCGATAATTCAATATGTATTGATTTTCAATATAATTCGGTATATCGAAAATATCGATATATATATATATCGTATATTCGATATAAAACGATATATCTCGAAATAAGGAAATTCATATCGTTATCGTATCGAAAACTTACGATACGGTATTGTATCGCATCGAAAATTACGATATACCGAAAATTCGATAATTTTTCGATATTTTTCAATACGATACAAGCGATATATCATTTTTTTCGGTATTTTTCCTCAGCCCTGATTTTATTCGTCCTTGGCAATAGAGAATCCGGTGCAAATTAATGTGGTTAAAATGTTAAACATTGTATTTTTTTCTTTTAAGTTAGGTTAAGGCTAATTCTATATATAGAATCATTTAAACCGTTATATATATAGCTACTAATTTCTAAAAATAATAAAAACAATACAACTCTACTCTCGTATAGCCCCTAAACTTAAACTCTACTACGTAATAACTATCGTCCTAAGCCGAGCCCTAAAATCTGATGAAAAATGGGCTATGTTTAGAAGTATTCTTAGATTAAATATTGTGGTATTAATACTCAATTTCTCTAAAGAACAAATTTTGCAGCAGATATCAAGGCCCATTAAAAAATAAACCCAATAAGAGGCCCATTAATAATTAATAAATTCTAGTGGACCGGAAATTGAATAAATTGGATGGCTATAGAACTAATTGCTCACCAAGTAATTCAAAAAAACTTTTTAGATTTATTTAGAAAAATAAGATAATGAGCGGTAATTCCATTTTCCATGATTTGTTGACAGATATTAGACGTTTAGTGGTAGTTGGTTATTAGTTACTTATGATGTTGATGTGTTAAGCAAAAAACGTGGTCGGTTTGGTCTCCTCCGACCACAGGCCTTTATTAATCTTTTTCTAGTAGTAGTAAATGTTAAGGTCGATGGAGTATTACTTTTTGTGGGATAAGTTGGAAAAAGATGATGTTTATTTCGAAAACGACAAATTACTCAGCTAATCTAACCATGATTTCCTCGAATTAACTTCCGAATCTTCGTCTTCCGATTGATTGGCTTGCTTTTTGATAATACCAAGAAATATATTCTAGCTTAGGGCATCAGCAGTGGAGCGCCCTAAGGCGCGCCCTATAACGCGCCACATCATCCTTTTATTGTTTGTTTAATTAATTTAAATGTTTTCAAATAACAAGTAACGAGTAAATAAAAAACGTCTAAATAACAAATGACGACGCATTAATAAAAAAAAGTTACACCATTCAACTTACAAAAAAAAACAACTAAGTCGGTGCAATTCTCAACTTCCGACGCAGCTCATCGATTAATGCACGGAGATATTCGGCTTCGTCGGGGTCGGTACACTTCTTGAGGGTCTTGTGCGTCTGCAATAATGTCCTCGCCATCGACGTTGTTGTCGACGACTCAAACGCGGTGGCCGTCTGGGTCGAGAGCGTTTCCGGGAACGAAGATGGGTTTGCAGCGGTTGAGGATGAGGTCGCGGCCGCCTTCCCCTTGGCCTTCGCAGCCTTGACGCCGGGCGGACGCCGGGAGGACACCGGTGTGCCGGAACTCCCTTCATCCACGTACATCCGGTTGAAGCCAACCGGGTGATTGCCGCTGCCGCTGCCGCTGCTCGTGTAATCACCAGCTTCGGTGGTCTTCGTCCTCTTCGGCGCACCAGTGTGCAGAATTTCACCTTGGAACTTCTGCTTGTCCCTCAAGAGCGCCCAGATGGCCTCGTGTTTGAAGTCGCCGTACATCGACCGGTACGACAACAGCGCTTTAGCGCGCACGTCGCTCAAGCTCTCGCCGCTCCCCTGTGCCCGCGTGAACTTCTCGAACTCCGCCGCGTACAAGTTCACTTGCTTCTTCACTTGATCCCAGTGCTTGCGGAGTTGCTCACGTTTGCGCTTGTACGCGGTCGACGGCTTGGCCTCATTGTAGAGGCCGGCGATGCGCTCCCAGTACGCGCCCTGCCTCTGGTTGTTCGCGAAAATCGGGTCTTCCGATATATCTACCCAACACCGGGCCAAAATAAGGGTTTCGTCGTCGGTGTAGTTCGTACGGCCGGGGGCGTACTCATCGCAATTTCCGGGAGGAGGCAACTTCTGCGCCCGCTGCCGGTTCCGCTTCTTTTTGGCTGGGGCGGAAGCGGTCGCGGCGAGTTTGGGATCGGCCGCTGCGGCGTCACGGAGGGAGGGAGCGCTTGGTCGGTTTGGAGACGGCTCCATGTCAGACAACCCGTACGATTCCGTACTGAAATCGAGATCGTACTGGGTGTCGGCGTCGAACGAACGATATTCGCCGGGTTCTGTACCCGGCCAACGCGCCTCTCCGCTAAACATGGGACTATTGGGACTTGAATCCATTTCGTAGTAATTATGTAAATGTAATAAGTTTCGAAAGTGAAATCGTGAAATGAAATCACAAATGAACTCTATTTATAAAAAAACGAAACCGCGTGCCATCGGCCGCGTCGATCGTCCGCGTAGCCCACAGTGGGCCGGACGATGGCCTATCGTCCGCGGCCATCGTCCGCGTAGGCCGCAATGGCGCGGACGATGTGCATCAGGGTAGGGAGCGACGATCGTCCGCGGCCTATGTCACGCACCGCAATGGGGCGGACGATGGCGGGCGCGGACGATGCGCGCCATTGGGCGTGCCATCGTCCGCCCTATTGCGGATGGCCTTAGATCTAAACTATTCAAATTTGAATTCCATAATGGTATATTAAAATTTTATAGCTAAACGAATCATATTTAAAATTTAGACTGAAAATATTTAATTTGAGCGATTGGAGACTCAACTGTCAAGCGTTATATATGTCCAAATCAGAGTGTAACAGTATATTTTCGATTTAAACCAAGTACTACAAATTTTACTTTATCTAATTTTATGTGGAAGTGAAGAATATTAAAGAAAGTGATGTCACCGTACAATTTAGGATAAGGAAATCACGTGAGTGGCCAAATCTAGTCAATTGACATAAATCCAATACTTTTGGAACAAGTGTGCTTTTTTCCTTTAATTTCGTGGTGATGTAATCAAATCTTCTATTCCTATTTTCAATCTTCACAATTTAATGAGAGAGTAGTGACTCATTTGTTTAACGAGTTTTACGAAAAGAATTGGATAAGATTTTGGCTAATTTGAGCAGGTTGACTAACTTGATATTTTAATATCTATACTAGATATTTTATATATTATCAAATCTATCACTAAATTAAATTTCCAATCCTAGATGGTTGCTTAATTAGGAAGGTTTATGTGTAATTTTTATTTAAAAATTGTCAAATTAAATAATAATTTAATATGTCATTTTCTATCAAACTTACCTTTTTTAAATTATATTTGAAAATTTAATCTAAATGAATAAATGATAGATTTGCTAATTTAGGAGTGCTGGGATAAAAAAAACTACTACTAGTATAAAAGTATGGGTAGAAATTATAATTAAAAGTTGCAAATATAAAATCTTTCCACCCCCTAAATCACTCAACACTCTAAGTAGCTATCAAGACCTAGTCCCATTTTTCAGGCATAATCAATGGTGTGTAGTGAGACATTAGTCACAAATACAAAAGTCTGCATGCTAAGAAAAAGGAACTAATTGTAGAATGAGACGTCACACTTTTCAGTTTTCACAGTCAATAAAGCAGTTAAGTTAGTTAATTAGACGGTTGTTGTGTCATCCATCTTCAGCAACACGTATATATTTGGTAGAATCAGATCTATGCAGTTGGCCAGATTTGGAACAAAAGTGTGTAGATAAGAAATATAAACATCTTATCCTTATAAAAAAAGAGATAATAGTATAGTATTTTAAAGAGATAAATGGAACACTTTTCTCTTGGCTAGATTTTGTCCGACAAAAATTTGCCGACATTAGTCACATTATCATATCAAGAATTAGTCCAAGATTTCAATTCCAAGTGTTAGTTTAGATTTCCACTGTATTTCGGTTACCCACGTTATTTGACACAGATTGATTTTGAATGAAATTAAATGCACCATTATCTTTCTTCTTCATTCCCCAATTTTTTTCATTTATAATGAAAACATATGATCTCAACGGTTACCCGAAAATATCTAAGAAATACATAAAAAAAAATGTATAAAATTTTTATTGATTGGACAGCTCCAATAGTGCAAATTTTCTTCGTTCTCGACTTGGTTTAAATTTAATTTGCGTCTGTTGTCGGGTTCAAATTTATATTATAAATTTAATTATAGATTTAAAACCTACAAAATCATTTCGAAAAATAAACTAGGTAACCGACAAAATTGAAAACGGACCCGCCCCAAATTTTAATTTATACATTATTTAAAAAGAGGAATATAATATGCGTATTAATTTCTTTTTGTCCGCAAGGGCAGCGCAGTTGGCAACAGAGGGGCAGATCTTGCTACAATGAGACTGAGTTCAAATCCACAGCTGTCGTGTAGTTCCATCTCTCAGGCACAAGTGTGAGGCCTTGGGAGATGAGCTTCTGACAGCTAATGGGTTAAGACATCTCCTTAACGGACTACTGCGTATCCTGACCGAACCCCTTCATATAATGTCGGACCGGAGTGTGGGGCGCTAACATGACTGAATAGCTTTTTTGCTACAAGGAATGTAATACGTGCCCTAACTACTAGGGTCTAGGTATCGTCATCTCAATGGTATATGCATGAAAATGACAACTTTTTAAATATCATACTCCTATCAAAATAGTTTTAATTGCACACATGATGTAGTCTAGTCTATAGCATGCATGTCATATGGTAGTACATGTGACTATGTCTGTGTTGTGAGACATTTTTGTATTCCCTTTCGCTCCCAAGATAATTAGACATCTTTTTTTATACATGATTTAAAAAATTGATGTGTAAAAAATTTAAGTGGAGAAAATAAAATAAAATAAGAGAGATGAAGAACGAATAAATAAAAGAAAAAAAAAATCCCAAAAATGAAAATGACTTGACTACCTTGGGACAACTCAAAGACGAATACTCCGACTCAACTACCTTAGGACACATGGAGTAATTGGTAGCTACTGATAATTTATCTTTCTTAAAACAAAGCAAGATTTTATTTATATTGGAACGATTTCTAATGACATGTATTGATTTCAAATCGGACGACTAAAATGATAAAGCAAAATAATATAAATCTACCAAAAAACATGCATAGAACATGCTAACACCCATATAAAAATTAGTACTACTAAATTTTAATTAGTACTACTAGTATTTTCCAGTGCATTCTTACTTAAGTTACAATTCACACTAATTCTTTAAATTAAAAAAAAATCGATTTTTTTATGAATTTCACACGTATTGATGAGAAGTTTGGTTAAATTGTTCAATAAAATAAACTTATATTGACACATTATTCGTCAGAGCAATAATGACTCAACCACACATGATAGGAATTATAACCATAAATAAAAACTTTGTTTGAAGAAATCGAATGCCTATTTCCACCTACATCTTTTTTATTTTAGGTGTGAATTTAATTAGCAAGAAAACACGAGATAAATGTACCTACATCATCTAGTAAAAATATTAAGCCAAACACGTGGCATGAAGATTCTGGTAGGAATCAAATAGAGGAAGATTCTAGCAGCAGAAAAGTAGCCCAAATATAGAGTTGTTGTGATTAAGACTTGGATAATCAAACTAATTTAATTGATTTCCCCCTAATCTTGGGTAATCCAACTACCGCTACGTATGTATGTACATTGAATCTATCGAAATCATGTGCCATAAATATACTTTTGGATAATGCAAACTTAAAATAACAAGTTTATCATCAAAACATATTTTGCCAAGTTTATAATTTGTGAATGAAATACTATAATTATGTCACGGCAAAACATTGTATCATTATGTTATAATATGTGTTTTACTTAGTGGGACGTTTAAATGACTTAATAAGTACTGACACTTTTAAATGTCTATTCTTGTTACAACTATTGTTATCTGCTCCCAAAAAAATATATCATTATATTATTTTATATGGAGATAAATCAATTTACAATTAATCTCTAAAATTGTGTAAATCAATTTATCTATATTAGTTTATATAATTTATATAAATGATCAAAGTCTCTCCATGTAATAACTCGAACATTCAACCTATTGCATAAATACATCTTATCGATTAAATTGTGCTTTATCGTCAACATTTCATGTCAATAATAGGTAATCCAATCTTGTTGTTAGGTTCTGTCCATGTTTATGGGTGTGCGAGATATAACTCGCATTTTCAATTTTATAAATATATGCAGTTTATAGAAACTAATTATATTGATCACAAAAAAGTGTACCCTTTACATCTTCTGGAATTGTAGGAGACGGGTATATCACGTAAATAATCCAATTTTAATCCCCCTTTTTCTTTGTTTTGCCTTAAAAAACAAGGCATAAACAGTTCCACCTCCTTCACAATCCATTGAAGAAAACTAATTAAATATACACGTAATTCATGATTATAGTATGATTGTTTGAATTAAAAGTAAATAATAATTATATAAAATCAATAAATAAACTCTATTTTGGCGACATTAAGTCTCAAAATCTTGACACTTAATTTAAATAATTATTACGATATAATTAAAATTTAGTGATTCTGAACGAAAATTTTGATAGAATTTACGATCTTAATTTAAATTAATTAGTTTTCATTAGAAATTAATTTAGTCGATACACAAGTAACCGCTTACTATTTCTCAAGAATTTAGTAGTATTGGAATGTTAAGGTGCGTTATAATGCTAACTTTTATTAAATTGCTAACTCATCAACGCAATGCATAGAAAATGTCACACATTAAAATGTCAACTCAAATTTTTGTTGACATTTTAAATATCAATGTCAACACATTGTATTAAAATATCAACTAAGTTTATGTTGACATTTTAATGTGATCGTTTTGACATTTTTAATACACTGCGTGATTAATTAACAGAGTTAGCAACTTAAGAAAGTTAGCAACGGATTACACATCTGTATTCTTAAATGGAAATTGAACTCCTTCTTGCGAAGGTATACTACATTGGATATTAGTGAGATTTTGTGTAAGTATACACGTACGTGTACAGATGTAAGCTAAATACTCCACTTAGCAAAATCTTCAAAATATTTGTCTAAGAACTGTATAGTGTTTAGCAGGCAAGAAATTAATTCTATATCATAGTGACGTTTCCCTCTATTAAAAGTTACAATCATCTTCTCACACGTATACGACGAATACTGCGCACGTTATTTTTAATTAATTCGATTCAACCAACATGTACCAGACCTAAAATTAGTCCCAATTTTCTCAAGAATTCAGTATACAAAACAGAACCCAAAAACAATAACACAAGATACAAAAAAAATGAAAAAACTTAAATTATCATAATTTCTTTTGCCTGTTATACATCATTAGGCAGTAACACTTCCTTATCATCAAATACATCATAATCAATCTTATCAAACTCAAAAGCCTGAAAATACATATGATTCAAACTTAATCACCCTCCTACTAAGCTATCGAGTAAACATGACCAAACATTAGTACACAAAAGTTAGGTTAGAAATTCCTCCACATTCTTGATACCAAGGAATGCTAACTTGCAGCTTCCCATCTCCAGACCATTGGAACAATACCTCAACTCCACTCACATACGATTTCTTCGGGGCAATGCTCGAATACGCCAAGAATGTACCTTCTCCCTTAACCTCGATCTTGGCCACGGCCTCGTTGTACACCAGCCCTTGAATAGTCCCTCCACTGTTAAACATGTTGGTCAGCCCAATTGGCGCGAACTTAGCATTGTTCCCGATCTTCTTGATCGGGACGAAGCTAAAGATTTCAAATGTGGAGGGCTGCAGAGTCACCAAGATAGGATCCGATTCGGGTGTAGCCAAGACAATCTTTTCGCCCTCAGTTAGGTACACAGCGTACTCCTCGGCTTCCCCGAGGCTAGCAGCTTCGGCCTTTTGATCCCACTCAAGATTCGACATGTGGACGGAGGCAGTGAGAGGCTTGTAGCACTCCGAATAGCCCCTGATCCTCTGCTCCTTGGGGTCCCACCCGGCGCCCTGGCAGTTGAATGCCCCGATGACTCCACCGTACTGCATAATCATCGTTAATACATCTAATCAACGAAGTTGTAGTGATAATTAAACTGTCTAAAAGTAAAAAAAAAATATACTCATTGCACCTTGTTGAAGTTCCAAATCTTGAGGATGGACTTGCTATCAAAGAGGGGATTCTTAAAGAGGCAATCTCTTGTTGGGAGAGCAAAATGTATACATTTAGGGATTGTACCATCTTGGAATACAAGCTTTTTTAGAAGATCAAAATCATGGCCTCCCAAAGAGTCACTCACATAAACTGGGCTTCCACAAATAGCTCTTGATCCAGCGTGGAACTTGGCACAACAATGGTCGGACTGAAACATGTCCCAATCTGGTTGGATGAATTGTCCCATCCACATACTGTTGTAGGCACAATGGATCATGTGGACCCCTTGTAGCCAATAAACACCCATTGGATCACCATTTGGGTCTTGGAACCAAAAGTCATCCCCTGTTTAAAATTGAAACCACATAAAAAATTGACTTGATTATTGATGATTAGAAAATAAAATGGAGTCTGAATTTTTAATTTCTTACCGACTCTTCCCATTGAGATCTGCTCGGTTCCAAGGAAGAAGAAGTCATTACACTGCTGCATGCTGGAAATAAGACCAGTTCCATTGAAATTCTTCTTTAGAGATTTGGACAAACCCTTGTAATAAGCCTTTGCAAGAGCAACTCTGCCCCCATACTCCTCACTCACATATTCAAGTGTCTGCACGTGTCATAAAAGCAAAGATTTGTTGACAACTAAAAATAAAAATATAACTAGACAATTTTTTAATGGATACTTACATGAATTACATCTACTTTGACTCCCGTGATCCCAACATTAGCGAGGTATGAGTGCATAGAGTCATAGAAGTCTTCGGCTTGATCCGGGTCGACGAGGCCGATTGAGCCCTCGACGATCTTGACGACTGCAAGATCCGACATGGTTCCGTTGAGGCCCGGGGAGAGCTTGCAAGGCACGATCTTAGCCTTGAGGTGAGTCGCCCCGGGCCTAACCCCACCCCACGCCCCTGCCAATGCGTGCCAAACGTAGATATCATCTAATCCTTTGAAATTACTCCTCAAATCCTTTGTGAATGCCTTCATACCGGTTTCCTCCTTCTTGCCGTAGCAACCATTTTCCGACGAGCCCTTCTCCTCACCGTACATGTCTTCTAGCTCCTTCTTCAGTTTTTCGATTTCGAATTCTAACTCGGAGAGATCGGTTACACCGGCTAGCATTGCTTTGTCTTTAGCCTTTTCTGCCATCTCCAACTCGATCGCTTTGTTGATCAACAGTTTGGGTTTATTGGGGTCGAACAAGGGGGCTTCGGCCCCCTCCATCGACCCCGCGCGATACTTTCGGAACTTCTCGCATTCCTCGAACCGATGGAGGCGGGCGGTCATCTGAGTGCCGCCAAGAACGAGGTTCTTGGCGTCCTCGTGCGGGTCCTGGCCATCGACGTTGATGCTCTGCCATCCGTCGTCGATGATCAGAAACCGTGGGTGGAGCCCGCCGTCGGCGAACTCTTTAACGCCATGCCAGATCCCGGCGGGCTCCACGGTGAGGTAGAAGGCGTCCCATGTGCACCACCCGAACTTGTTCAGGAGTGGTGGGGGCGCCTTCTCCTCGAGGAGGCGGAAGGTGCCGAGGTGGCATCGCACGGCCGTGTAGGCGTCCCGCATCAGGGTGTAGGGATTGTCCGACATGTGGACGTATGCGATGGCGCCAAGCGCGGCCCCCTTTACGGCCGTGGAGCCGCTCTCGGCGCAGAGGAGCAGGTGGCCGTCCACCCCTGGCTGTAAAGCAGAGCGGAAGCTGCCGTCGATGATCGGGATCACGACGGCGTAGGATCTGATCTCGGGGACGTCGAGCATGATCCACTGGGTTTCCGACTGGATGTCGGAGCCGGAGGTACCGACCCACTGAGTTGACCACCATGTTTTGAATCGGAAGATGCTGAGGAAATCGCGGCCGGTGAATTTTCCGATGGAGGTGGTGAGGCAGTCGGAGGGAGTGCGCTGGCTGAAGCCGAGGAAGCCGCCGTTGTGGGAGAGGGATTCAGCACGATCGAAGAGCTCCGGCGGGGCGGTGGAGGATTTCACGACGGAGGAGAAGCTGCGGAAGGTGACGTTGTCCGGAATCTCGGAGAGAAGCGGCACGTTATGAACGGAGAGCTTTCCGTCGGCGAGGTCGAAAACGGTGTCGTTTTTTATGAGTTTGGGAGAGGTGTGGATTGCGTTGGCGGGGTCGTTTGGTGGCGCCATTGGAAACAGGGGAATACAGAGACTGTAATTTGTTTAGAGAGAGAAGGAGGCTGTGTTGCAGTGAAGATGGATGAGAAATGGGGAAGGGAAGATGGATATATATAGAGATTTGGTGAAGGGAAGAAAGTGTTGAAGAAAATAGTGAAAATTGAATATCGAATGGAAATAAAAAGGGGGGCAAACCGAAAATGAGAGAGTTTTAATTGTAGCCGACGAAAAATTGGGAGCAACATCGAAACACATGCAAGTGAGATCTCGTTAGAATCTTTATGAAATTATATTTAATTTGATATATGTTGTGCGAAAAAATAATTTAAATCGCGAAAGTTATATGCGTTTTAAAGTTATGAGATAATTTTCAAATATTAGTTACAACTAATTTATTGTAAATTAACCTTAATACCCTTAATGACGTTTTTTTATCGTATTGACATTCCGGGGCTGATGATCTAGGCCATTGATTTATCGTATTGAGTTAGCAATATAACACTCCTGAATATATATTAAAAATATCACATTATATTTGTTTGCAATGATAATAGTATTGTTTTAGTTGGGCCGATATGCAGGCCTAGCAAATCTTACCAACATGTTTAAGATCTTTAGCCCAGTTTCGGTGGGTCATAATATGTTTGATCATCACCGTGTTTTATTTATAAAATTTGACTACTCACAATTACAAACTCAATTTATCATGTTCTTCAGCCATTATCTACCAAATATCCCTCTACAAAAGTTGTTGCAATATAAAAAATTTATGCTCATGTTTCCATTCATATATAGTAGGTTGTGTTGATTAACTTGTACTCCTATATTTTTAAGCAGTATATATGTGCTTCTCTTAAGGTATATCGTCTTCAACAATCATGACATGTGAACAATAATACTAATAATATCATAATTTTAACACTTTTCTTAAGTCTCATTGTTTTGTATTTGGAGAAAATTACGTATAACATAAAAGTCGAAAATCATGATTTTTCTTTTATAAATTTATGTATCACTCACAAAAGCTATTAATTTTAATATGAAATATAGAATATAATATTAGGCTAAAGTATTTTGGGAAACAAATTACACATAATTTTCCCAAATCTAATCTATATCAATGGAACAATTAAAAAAAATATGTCAAAGTTACGATAAAATTAATTATTTTTAAAATTATGAGATAGATCAGAATATGACCAAATTACATGATTTTTATACTCCCTCCGTTTCTCATTAATTGTCCAATTTTGTCATTTTCGTTCGTCCCACTTTCACTTTTTACCATAAATGGTAAATAGACTACACATTCCACTAACTCAATTCACTCACATTTTATTATAAAATTAATATATAAAAGTGAGACTCATATTACACTAACTTTTTTAACTCACTTTCTTTTACATTTCTTAAAATCCGTACCGGATAATTATTAGGGGACGAAGTGAGTAGTAATTTATCTTATGCTAAAATATCTCAATCACAGTATGCTCATTATTGACCACGTAAAATAGCAACCAGTTCCTCCGAAAAAAATCACTTCAAGTAGAGAGAGATGTGCCATATACATATAAAAGAATAATGATATTATTAACTTATTAAACTGAAAATAATGGTGTTATATTATTGTGTAGGAATATAAATGTTTATTTAATTTAATTATCTATTATTGTGTGGGGATATAAATGTTTAATTAATTTATCTATTATTGTGTACATAGGAATATAGATGTTTAATTAATTTATCTACTCACGAGACGAGAGGGACACGATTCCATATTTCGGATCGGACTAGAAAAGAGATTATGCTTTTTATAAGAAAATGCATCCCTTTTCGAATCTCATCCCTTTACCCAAAGCACAATATCGAAATTTCAAATTGTAATATCGTGCAAAAACTAACTACTACTAAAGGTTTACTTATAATTAGGTTGTATATAAATATAGCATATGGTCGCTAGCTACAAAAGCAGAACACCCCCTTAAACGCAGAATGTGATATAACAAAAACATATTATTATAAAATTCAGATTACCTAAAGTTACTTTTACTTCATTTTTCCAATACAAAATTGCGTTTGAAATTAGTTATACATCGATCACATACTTATATAAGCAAGGTCTATAAACATAATAGTATATAATTGTTCCATTAATTCCATATAAAATCATTACCATTTAAACCCAATAGCAAACATGAAACACCATATCATATGCAAATCGATCAATTATACTATACAGATGCATGGACTTATTTAATAGTAGTATAATTATAATTATTCACCATTGTCCAAAATCTCCTCAATGGCCAACATTACCACCGCCTGCACCATTACCAGACCCTTGTCCGTGGCCACTTCCAAATCCACCATTTTTACCACCGCCGCCGCCGCCACCGCCACCGCTACCAGCACCCCCGCCACCGCCGCCTCCTCTTTTCCCACCGGAACCTCCACCTCCACCAGCCCCATTCCCGCTACCAGATCCATATCCACTCCCACCTCTACCTCCACCACCTCCGCCGCCGCCGCCGCCGCTGCCGCCACCACCGCCACCTCCTCCACCAATAATCCGATCTTTCTCAAGCTCACGGCCATCTACAATTTGAATCATGAACAGCGCTAACAACAATATCACAACAAACACCAAACCATTTCCGAAATTCTTTCCCATTTTTATTCGAATTATGATCAAATGTGGAAGAGCTGCTAGCAAATATTGTTGTGGTTCGTCGATGGAAACCTTCGATTTTATTTATAGACAGCATTGAGCGGAAAAATTCATAAATGCAATCAGTTGAGATATCACACTTACACACTACGTCTTAGGGTGAAATGTCATACGTTATTAATTAATTTTACATTAATTCCTTAATGAATTATCATCATGGCAGGCTATATAATTTTGTACAACATTTCACTTTGACTTTGCCTAATTATATAGATTAACGGTTAAGTTTCCTTAATTGCATTTCTTTACTAAATCTCCTGTTTTATCTTTAAGGTTGTTATAGTGTCACTTTGTTGGGAAATTTGGTCTTCTTTCCTAAGTTTCAGGTAAAGTCCCATACATCATGGTGTATTCATCTATCCTAATTAAATTCAAATTATGATTGGTTAGAGTGAATTAAAAATTAACAAATTTTAATTAATAAATAATAAATCCTTATTAAAATCAATAAATAAACTGAGAATTAATAAAATTTAATTAGAATTAAAAAATATTGGTAGATATCAGTTCATGTTTAATTAGTGATTAACTAATAGTATTAAATACTACTACCTCCGTCCCTGAAAGTTTGTCCCATTTTTTCATTTCCGTCCGTCCCCCAAAGTTTCTCCTATTTTTGATAGTGGACCTCATATTCCACTAACTCATTCCTACTCACATTTTATTATAAAATTAATATACATAAAAGTATGACACACAATCCACTAACTTTTTCAACTCACTTTCCATTACATTTCTTTAAACCCATGTCGAGTCAAAGTGGGACAATATTTGGGGGACGGAGGTAGTATTAATTATTACTTAACCTGCCGCAACAAGCAATCTTCATTGTTTCAATTTTTTTCGCTTCAAGTATTCCCCCCGTCCCATTCAAGATGATCACCTTTCCTTTTTTGTTTTGTCCCAATTAAGATGACCACTTTCCAATTTTGAAAATAACCTCATCTCTCATCTCTTCTCATCAAAATATTCAGCTACTTTTTTTCTCTCTACTTTATTCCACCTAACAACACTTCCTAAAATCTCATGTCACTCAAGAATGTGGTCATTTTGAGTGGGACTAAGGGAGTACATATTAACTTTCTCCCAACTTAAACTCTAATATTTTTTTGTTTTTCCTCAAACTTTTTTTAAAAATTTAAACATATATAGTACTTTTTTTTCTAATTGTTCCCATGAAGTAAATTGGGCAAAATACTCGTAACTACAATATTTGATGTTATTATTTGAAAAAAAGAGTAACTAGAAAATATAAAATTACATTTTAGTTTCAATTCCCCCTTTTTTTTCTACATTGTAACATGTCTAGTCAGTCATAACTACAAAATTTTTGAAAAAAAAGTGAAAGAAAAAGGAAAATATTTCTACAATTACAAAAGGCTATTTACACTATTGTCAATGGGTAAGGATAAGAGTGTCCACAGTGGTGTTGCCCCGGCGGCCGCCGCAGACCACTGTTGGACAGCTATAGTCGGGGCAGGGGGCGGCTGAGCCGCATTTGCGGCGTGGAAGGGGCGGTCCCGGCAACCGCCGGCGGTGATTTACTTTTTCTTTTTCTTGTTTTTTTATTTAAATACACCTCCTTGTCTATTTTTTTTAATTATTTGCGTCCGATAATTTTTATTCCAATATAATTAAAATATATCAAAAATTGATTAAATAATGTGATTTGTGGTTGTGATGTGGCTGTGGCGTAACTGTTATTGAGCTGGACAAGTTTTTGTGGCTGTGTCTGTTCCGCACCACTTTGGACACTCTGACTAAATGTTGTATCCTTACCTCTCCCTTCGTTCACACTCAGCGTTTACTCGCCTTGACTCACGCCGTACGTAGCAACACACACTCACAAACCAAAAGAGAAAGAATAAAGAAAGCGATGGGAAGACCAAAAAGAAAGAGTGAAGAATGAAAGAATAGGAGAGAGATAGGGCAGAGGTGGAAATTGCCATATAACTTTAGTTTTTCTAGTTTTTTTTTTTATTTTGAAAATTCTAAACGAGATATCGTTTTGATTATTACATTAGCTGAAATTTGCTACATCAAAAATATATATATCGTTTTGAAAATTCTAAACGATAGGTCAAGTCTTATTGGATCCGTGTCCTTATCGGGTTGACCCATTAAGAACCCGATAATTTCGGGTTGGGTTCGGGTCGGATGCGGGTCGGATACGGGTAACCCATTAAGAAATAATATTATTATTTTTATTATTATTTAAAAATATATATATTACTTTAATTTTTTAATTTCTTATAAATTAGGTTTAAATAGTATAAAATGAATTTTAATTGTGTAAATTAGGTTAAAAATTAAGGTTTAATCGTGTAATATTAGGTTTTAATCGTGTAATATCATGTTCGGGTTGTTATCGTGTCGTGTCAACCCATATTATATCGTGTCGATAACAGGTTCGTGTCGGGTGCGGGTCGTGTTCGGATTTGAAGGTAGCAGGTCGGGTTCGTGTTCAGATTTACAGTTTCCTTAACAGGTCGGGTTCAGGTTAGGCCTTATTGGATTGGGTCATTATCAGGTTGACCCGATAACGACCCAATCCGCACAATTTGCCAGCCCTAATTTCACTTTGACTTTGCCTAATTATATAGATTAACGGTTAAGTTTCCTTAATTATATTTCTTTACTATATCTCCTGTTTTATCTTTGAATAAAGATATATTAACAATGATTGTATATATACCCCTATAATTTTTAACCGGTTTTTATTTAAACCGGTTTTTTATTAGATATTATATCTTCACTAAACTACCCTTTTGTTATATTTGTAAATTCAAATTACTATCAAATTACATGGAGCATTTATAGTAACATGGATGATCACTACAAAATAAATGTACTCCAATTTACTTTGGTAAATATCATAAATTGAGGTAATCCAAAATTTGATAGCCAATTTTGATAGTGTTGCATTATATAGTTAATTTCATAACTAGGCAAATTTGAATTCGTGACTAATTTGATGACTAACACTATTGTGATATTTACGTGACTAATACTATTGTGATATCAAAACAAGGTAAATATCATAATTTCGTGACTAATACTATTGTGATAGTGTTGCATTATATAGTTAAATATCATAACTAGTATTATTGTGATATCATCAAATTTGAATTTCCATTTATCTAGGCAAATTTCATAAACAAAATTTCGTGACTAAAAAAATTTCTGTTAAACTAAACTTATCATTTAAAACTGGAATATTTCATACATTGAAGACTAATAAAATTTCTATCTAACAAAAATTATTATTTATAAGTGGAAGGGATACCTTTACATTTCAATCCCCATTGATTTAGGCAAATTTTGTAAATTGATTTATGAATTTTCAACTAATTAAATGTCTAATAACTAGAATGGAATTGATATTTTGCATGATATGTAAAATTTCTCTTTGAAAACTTTCCATTATTTAACATAGCACCGTTACATTCAAAATATAACATTGGTTATAACTTTCACACTTATTTTTTTGAAGTGCTTGAATCCTCTAAAAAAAATTGAGCAATATCTATGGCTAATTCCAACATCAATGATATTTTGTACGACATGTTTGGATCCGACGATGAAGAAGGTTCGCAAGACGAGACTATACGAGAAGGTATTTGTTTGTTCTTAAAAACTCATTCTCATATTATTGATTATTGAGTGCACCTATTAATCTCCCACAACTTCATTCATTTTTTTCGTATATCATTTGTGTGGCATTTAGATAACATGCACGATTCACATGAAAATACATTTGACGAGTTACTTAGAGACGGTCCTAGATCGGGAATGATGTTCGATTCTGATACGAGACTCTATGAGGCGTATAATTCATTTACCAAAAAACAAGGTTTTGTCGTGATGTGTAGAAGTAATAGTAGTACGTATATTGTGATGTCATGTGATCGGGATGGAAAATTGGATTGTAAGAAACATACCAAAAAAACAGGTTGTCGGGCACATATCAATGCCATTAAGCGTGATTCTGGTGAATGGAAGGTGACTACTGTCGAATTGGGCCACAATCATGATTTAGATCCAAATATGACAGCTTTAATGGCAAGTCATAGAAGTTTGTCTATGAGGATGAAGAGGCAATTGGAAGCAAATGACATCGCGGGAATACGGGTTTACAAAAATATTAGATTGGTAGAAGTTCAATCTGGAGGTCCTGACAGCTCCAAGAGATTGTAGAAACTTTATTAATGAGAGGAGAAGGTTGAGGCTTGGAGATGGAGATGCAAACGCCATCCATAAGCTCTTTAGCTCATTGCAAAAAAAGGATCCGAGATTTTTCCATTTGATGGATCTTGATGAAGATTTGAGGCTCCGCAATGTGATGTGGATCCATCCGCGTAGCATAGATGCGTATCAAGATTTTCATGATGTTGTGAGCTTTGATACAACCTACTTGATCAACCAATATCAGATGCCTCTAGCAACAGTTGTCGGTGTAAATCACCATAACTAATCTATTCTACTAGGATGTGCGTTGTTGTCACAAGAGCATGCAGATTCCTTTAAGTGGTTTTTTAGTAATTGGGTAGAGGCAATGCGGGGGGTTCATCCTACTGCGATCTTGTCAGATCAATGCGAGTGTATCAAGATTGTTGTTAGAGAAGTTTTGCCCAATACCATCCACCGTTTGTGCTTATGGCACATATGCCAGAAAATTCCCCAAAAATTTAAAGGTGTTGATGAGTATAAAAGATGCTCAACAGAATTTTACTCCATGATCTATAACAGCCTTAGCATTGTGCAGTTTGAAGAAAGGTGGGCTGAATTCCTATCTCAGGATGGTCTACAGACTAGTAGGTGGCTTACGGATCTCTATGCGGAACGGGAGAATTGGGCCCCTATTTACTTGAACCATTATTTTTGGGCCGACATGGTATCAACTCAATGAAGCGAGTCAATGCGTGCATTTTTTTATTATTACGTGAATTCTCAAAGCACTTTGAAGACGTTTGTGGAACAATATGAAGTTGCTATAAATGATAAAATTAGGAAGGAGTTGGAAGCTGATTTTCAAGTGCCTACACGTTAAACGTATACAAGATATTCCAAGAAGAAATTAACAAGATATGCAATTGCAATGTCAAAGAAGTTGCTTGTGTTGGAGAAGATGATGTAGGTGGTGTTGAGAGGTTTGAGGTATTGGAAATGCTCATTGGGTGTAATGAATATCATAGGCAATATACTTACATTGTGGATTATAGGCCGTCTGGGGAGTACATCTCTTGCAATTGCCGCAAGTTTGAATTTAAGGGTATTTTATGTGTTCATGTGTTGAAGGTTTTAGTTTACAAAGATGTTCAATATGTGAATGAAAGATACATATTACGAAGATGGCGAAATGATGTGTATAGACCGCATTCTAGTATTGTATTTACAAGTGGATATCCTCACATGACAGCCGAGTAAAAAGAAACTCAAGAAATGGAGCAAGATTATCAAGAATGTGTAAAATTGGCTGGTTCTTGTGAAGAAGAAAGGAAATTTTTGAAGAAGAGAAATAAGGAGATAAAGAAAGCGCTTATAAATTGGAAAATACCTTCTCCTGCAGCATCAGCTTCTGGTCTGGCTGAAGAAGGAATAAGCCCTGAAATTGTTGTTGGTGATCCGAAGGTTAACCGACCAAGAGGCAGACCAAAGCAGAAGCGATTCAAAAGTGCTGTCGAAAAGAATCGGTCTCGTCTTAAATAGTGCATCATAATAGAGTATTTGTTTCGCGTCTGCAATTTTTATAACTATATTATTTTTGGGATTTTTTTTGTTTGAGTCAAAGGTTTATTTTTGTTTGTGGATTTGGAATCTTGGAATTGAACTTTTATTGCTTCTGGAGTATTACTTAATTTCTACATCATGGTTGAAGATGTGTTTGGATCGCATGTTTTCATTTCACATATATTGAAATATTGTTTTCATTTAAATATTGTATGATTTAGTTAGATTGATAAATTAAATATTCATAAAAATTTAGTTAGATTGATAAATTAAAAATACTTATCAATTCTAAGTATCTGCTTTTTGTTTTCATTTTAGTTAGATATCTATGTTATTTAAAATATATATATATATATATATATATATAAATAAAACTAAATCCTATAATAGATGACATGGTAAATAGAATTGCTATCTATTTTAATTCATCAATTTTACTATATTTTACTGTAACAACCCCCACCCGGTCGTCCGCAGGCCGAGTAGGTGATGTCACAATTCCGGTACCATAAACTATGGCAATTTAAAATTTTTAATTTCTAAATTATTCAAAAACAAAGCATTAAATAAATAATTAATATTTACAATTATAGCCGAAGTAGCTTAGTATAATATTTAGTGCTAACATGCCACAACTAACCATTCGAATGATCTATCGGTAATAGAGCTCAGTGACCCGCCAAGGTTGCAGTGCTGAGACGGACATTAAGAAACCTCAACTAGTACTCTCCAATGCCGACTAACCTGTAGCACACTAACACTTTAGCCAAAATTCTCTACAAGTAATAATCATACAACTTAAAATTGTAACAATCCCTATTATTGTTTTATTTACCAATTATTACCACACCCATCATATTATTATCATTTTATTTATGTTCAACATAATTTGGGCAGCATCTCCCTTATAACCAACACGTGCCTAAAATCCAATAATAACCAATATCAATCGCAGAACATATCCACATTCTTCATCATTCCCAATAAGCATCAAGTATATTCCAGATGATATCCATACTTAATATTGCATATCAGCACATATAGTACATATACAAATCATCAACGATTTTACGAATCCAAACACATATATAGACAAATATTTTGAATTACCTTTAACTCATTAGCATTTTATTTATCCATTACCTGATCGTATCAATATATTTGTACTAACAGTCAAATCAATCATCCACGATGTCAAATTTTCAAACTATGTCAACAGAAGTGTATAGTAATACGATTCTTCGCATACGCCATAAACATTGTCTGCAAATTCTTAGGTTTGCAATATTTATATCATAAATCATCATAATCATGTAACGAAATCCATTTAATGTATAAAATATTAGCTTATCAAATTATAACAGAAGTTTCATATCAATTCATATATTATCACACACGTATTGTCACATATATCATCACGTATATTTGATCAACACATCACAGAATTTCACGCATAGCCCCTTTCATGTGCTTAGTGACAGACTAGGGTACGCGGACCAGATCAGAAACTAAATCAGATTCAGATGCGGATATTGTCCTCAAGAGGACTCCGCACAGACCACCCATTTAGGGTGCATACAGATAATCAAATCACCCGAATGTGCATATCAGACAGATCAGATAGGGGCCCATCAGATAACAGACGATCCTCGCCTCGGTTATCCAGAAGACGAGAGATCACAGATAATGCAGCGCTGCTGACCTATGGCATGCCAATTATACCCACATAATACACTCAAGCACGGGGCGTAAACACAATCAAATCTACTCATTTTCATCTCTATACATATTCTCAACTATTTCCAACATAACACATCAACAGCTTATTTTCACACCATATCATATCAAATTTATAGATTAGATTCCAACACTCTCAAAACCATCCCAGATTCCCATCAACATAGACAGATCAGACCTCATCACAGATAGATAGATCAGACATCATCACATTTAATCATATTAGTATACATCTCATCATCATATATCATTTATCATATCCACTTTAACGCCCATTTCCACATTTATATAACCATCTTCACAGTCACAATTATACTCTTCCCTTTTAATCTTTCATTATCAACTCATTCAACAATTCATTATATCCTAATAGTTTACTTCATAAGTCTCTTCTTGCATAATTAATCATAATTCATCAAGTTCACTAGTTACATATTCGCATATAAACACATAAAGCACATAAGGACATTTAATTATCACATCAAAGCACATAAGAGAATTAGGCCATTTAAGTGATGAGCATGCTACCTGGATGGTGTTTACTTCCAAACCTTTCTTTTCGACAACTCTTTTTTCTTCTAACCCCTTACTCTTTGACATGGCTAATAATTGGGCGTAGCTACCTTGATTATCCCTCCGATGGAACGATTTCTTCTACGAAATGATACAAAACTAGTGAGAGAAAAAAAATGAAGAAAAAGCCTAAGGAGTTCAAGGGGTGGCTGCCGATTTGTCTCCCGGAAGGTCGGGAAAAATGTGTTCTTATGTATTTTAATATGGTGTCTTATGATTATTTTATTTGTTTCCACAATATTGTGCCATTTGGCAACAAATTCATCGTTTAAAAAAAATAATCTAGAATCCTCTACTATTGTCTAGACTTAAAAAGAAGTTAAATGACCCTCTCTTCAAGCTGAATGTCTCTGTTAGAAAATATAATGCGGAAAATAAAAGATTATTGCGGAAAGTAAAAGACGGGGAGAACTTTAAAGACTACATTGTGAATGACTTGAATTCTATTCGCTCCATGGTTACACAACTATATATAGACTCTAATTCTAGCTAAACATGGAAAATATATTCTAATTGTACTAATATCCTTTTTATTTGATTTTCCATAATCTTTATTGATTTCCTTCTTTATTCTTGCCATATCTTCATCCCTTGCCTTCTTGTTCTCCAATTAATTAATTTCCTTATTCCAACACTCCCCCTCAAGTTGAGTGTCGACTTTTTCGGCACTTAACTTGCACGATCTTTAGTTTGATATATCATTTATACTTGTATTTAAGAGTTCTTTAATTTCCATTGACAGTTTATGCTTGTATCATAGAGCTTCTTCAATTCATCATTGATTGTTTAGGCTCGTATCAAATAGTTATTGAAAGTTTAGACTCGTTTCAAGGAGCTCTTCATTCATCATTGAAAGTTTAGACTCGTTTCAAGGAGTTCTTCAATTTTCTGTTGACGGTTTTAACTCGTGTCAAGGAGCTCTTCAATTTTCTGTTGACAGTTCTAACTCGTGTCAAGGAGCTCTTCAATTTTTGGTTGGCAGTTTTAACTCGTGTCAAGGAGCTTGTCTAAATAGTTTTTACTCATATTTAGGAGCTATCTTAGATAGTTTTTGCTCGTATCTAGGAGCCATCTTAGATAGTTTTAACTCATATCAAGGTGTCATCTTAGATAGTTTTAGCTCGTATCTAGGAGCCAAATCATTTTTTCTGACTGACAGTTTTTACTCGTGTCGAGGAGTTTTTTTATCTATGACTGACAGTTTTGACTCATGTCGAGGAGCTAATTCAGACAGTTTTGACTCTTGTTGAGGAGCTCATTCTGACTGACAGTTTTGACTTTTGTCGAGGAGCTCATTCTGACAGTTTTGACTCTTGTCGAGGAGCTCATTCTGACAGTTTTGACTCATGTCGAGGAGCTAAATCAGACAGTTTTGACTCTTGTCGAGGAGCTAATCTAGACAGTTTTTGCTCTTGTCTAAGAGCCAATTTAGACCATTCTCGGTCCATTCCAGCTCAAACTATGAGCCAATTCATTTCTTTTATTTCTTGAGCTCAAACTCTGAGCCCATTCATTTCTTTTATTTCTTGAGCCTAATAACCATTATGCCCAAATTTATTTCTCCTTTTTGGAGACCCTAACAATGAAGACGTGAAACCATCAGCCTCCTTTATGTTTCTTCATGGGTCTTTTCTCGGTGACATACGCTCCAAACATGCCACCTCCGATGAGTAATCGCCGAACTATATGGAGTCTCTACTCCGTATGTCATTCTTTTCTGACAATACTTTTAATCGTCCATCCGAAGTCTGCTCATTTCTCGACGGTGAGAATTCTCTAATCACTCCTTCAATCCAGTTTCTAATTCTCAACAGCCGACGCTTCGCCGCCATTGTGCGTCCCCCATCTCTGTGTGGCGACACTATCTTCTCCCATTTAGTTTAAGAAGGCATCATCTTCTCTTATTGGCTTTGCTTTTCCCGCGGTTGTTCCTTTAACATCATCTTATGGCAATGGGTTCTCAACGTCCTCTCGACGATATCCCATTCCCACCAACTCTTAACAGCGGCTGTGTGGCGGCGGCATTAGCTCTCTCCCCCTCGCTACACAGACGTTGGCTGCTCCGCCTTCGTCCTCGGCAATTATCTCCTTGATTCGGAGATTGAATCATTTGACAGTGGCTGATATCTCCCCCTCGGCCAAACGCTTCATCCATTATAACATGCAGCCTCTCACGACTGTTCTTTTCTCCAGCCAACTGATCTCTTTTCGATGACTACTTCCATAGTATCAGCTTTCTGGTGACATTTTCTCCCCCTGTAACGGATTCCACTTGAAGCCGACACAAGCTTCTCGGCCGAACAAACCGATGACTCCTCTGTTTTCTTCGATTGGAGACTCGGGCTGCTACCTTCACGGCAACCTCTTCCCACTGGTTCTTTCCTATGTTCGAAGAGGAAGAGAGGAATTGTTCGGAGGGTACTTCCCCTCCCCCTCTACCGGGCAATTCCTGAAACACCATCCCAATATCTTGATTCCGTCTTGCAGCAAGTATTAGCTTCCGAGCCGTCTTTACATGGTCAGTAGCAAGTGTTATCTCTTCATCACCATTATCTGTTTCCGAATCCGTGGGGATTCTTCCATCTAGGTTTACCAATTCATGTCAGCTTGGATACAACTTCCTTATTATTCAACTCCAATCCCTGAGTGGCATCGGTACAAGCCGACACCAAACTTCTGATATCACTTTGCAGTAACCAGTAGTATCCATCCAATTTGCAATCTTTAATTGCTCTTTCTCCTTCAACCGGTCACCAGGAAGCAGACAGCAACCTCTCCCGTTGAAGAGAGGATTTTTGCACGTGTGTCGTGTGCACGTGTTCCTCCTTTCAACAAGATTTATAATTTTCCCACTAATGCAACAAATATTACGAAGTATAAGCGGCAAGAGCGGGGTCGAACCACTGAGACTAGGGACCTACTCGAGATTGTTTCTACGACACATTCAGAAAAGTGATCGGCTGCTGCCACGCAACGAGAGGGTTGAGTTTTAACTCCTAGACCTGGGAAATTAAACCTAATCTATTCTATCTACTAGATCCAGAGAACTGAATGTGCTTCAAATGTAATTGCAATCATGATTTGAAACAGAAAATTAACTCTAGTTCATTCACCAAATTTCCTGGGTCAAGCAAATAAGTTTCCTGGGTCAAGCAAATAAGTTTCCTAAAACAGCCAGACAACAGATCGTAAGAAAAGCAGCAGAACAGATTTCCCTTAATAGCTACTGACAAGAAAGCTGCAACTAACAAACTAAAGTAGATCTGATTCTAACTACCAACAAACTTCATCTTCTTCATGTAACTAAGCTAAAAACAGAGTGAAAACAGAGCATTGAACACCATGAAAACAGAGCAATCTCAGATCTAAAATTAAACATGGAATTAAAGCTTAAACTAACAGATCTAAGCTACTGGGTCTAGCAGAAAGCGGAATAAACACAGATCAACCTTGCATGCATCACCTAAACTAACAAATCTCAGAAATTGAGCACGTGAATAACTAGATCTCAACCTCTAAACTACTGGAAATCATGTAAACATCATGGATCTAAACATCTAAGCCACCAATTGCGAAAAGCATCCAAGAAACATAAGTAAAGAGCATCATCAACAATAAAATAAACACCAAAGCTTCATAAAACCAGAAATAGGTCGAGATCCAAAGGCGGAGTCGTCAATTCCTCCGATGAAACTCGAGATCCAACTACATCATCTCAAAAACGGTAAAGAAAGCAAGGTTCCAACGCCGGAGTCGTCAATTCCATCGCCGAAACCATTGGACTAAGCTATGAAATCAGCAACCAAACTAAACTAAGCTAAGAGAGCAGTGGCGTTAAGCGCCTTTGAGAGTTTCCTACCTAAACTACGAGAACGGTAGCGTTAAGCGCTACCGAGAGCTCCCTACCTAAACTACCATAGCGTTAAGCGCTCCTTTTCTTCATTCATGTTGGTCCCTTTATATAGGGAGGCTTCAAGCTCGAATCCCTAGGGTATGCTCTTCATGATTTGACGTTTGTACCCTTAAAAAGGGATCTTTTAAATCTGCTCTGCTCCATTTTCCTCGCCCCGGGTAATTTGTGTGCGTTCCTGGGTCCGGCAGATTTTTCACACACCTGCTCTCCTGATAATTCTCCTTGACCTAGCGGATGTTTGACACTTTTTACTCCTTTTCTGCTCATTTTGCATCTGCTCGGTCAATTTGCAGCTTCTACTTGACCCAGCAAATATCTGCACACTTAAGCTCAAATTTGCGCATTATCTCCCCCAAAAAGCATGTAATATTACCAAAAAATAATGCATGAAACGAGCCTTATCACCCGTCCGACCACCGTGAGCTCTTCTCGATGGGATACTTCATTCTCTGTGGCCATCTTCTCGGCAGCCTTCAAGGCGCCCATCTTTGGGCTCTCGATCTCTACGGCGGGTAATCTATTCGCAGCTTCTGCCAGCGCCCGCTAGCCTTACTTCTCGCCGCTGTCCGCCATCGACTGCTGGAGCTCGCCGAGGTCACCCCGTTGCTGCTGTCCGGATTAGTTCGGGCAGCTGCTACCCGCCATTCTTCGTCTTGGTAGTCCTGTTTCTTCCAAAACTTGATAGGAACTTGGAATTGTTTCTTCTGTCTTGATTTCTTAAACAAAAATATGGGGTGGAGAACTTTGTAATTGTGGGAATATAATAGTGGTGATTCCTCCACAAGTAGAATATTTGGTGCAACTGTTTGTGATATTTGGGTTTAAGAACTCCAATTAAAAGTAACCCTCTCTTTTTTTTCTTTTTTTTTTTTTCTTTTTTTTGGTTTTGAACAAACTAACGAAGGATCGTTAGCTGCTCTGATACCATGTTAGAAAATATAATGCGGAAAATAAAAGATTATTGCGGAAAGTAAAAGACGGGGAGAACTTTAAAGACTACATTGTGAATGACTTGAATTATATTCGCTCCATGGTTACACAACTATATATAGACTCTAATTCTAGCTAAACATGGAAAATATATTCTAATTGTACTAATATCCTTTTTATTTGATTTTCCATACTCTTCATTGATTTCCTTCTTTATTCTTGCCATATCTTCATCCCTTGCCTTCTTGTTCTCCAATTAATTAATTTCCTTATTCCAACAGTCTCGGCCCTCCACAATTTAGGTAAATAAATTGGTTTATTTTATGTGATTTTACCATTTTCCCGTCAACATTAAATTTTATATTAACACTAACCTAATCCTTAATTTCTACTTACTTCTTCTACCCACATTATGCTTGTAAAACTTAATTATAATGGTACAATACCTCTAATTAATTCAAGAATAATTCTTAATTATTTGGCATTTTCCGCCGTCGAACAATCACCGAAATCTGATATACAAGTTTTACACTTCTTAGTATATTTCTTCTAATCTCTCCATTTCCAACCTCATATTATTTTCTAACACTTAACTTTCATTTAATCACTTTCTAATCATATACTTTTATATTTCAATTTTTTTCCTTCTTATTTCGAATTAATATGCGAAACATGTTACAGATAATTATACTAGTTTCTAATATCATTTCCATTCTTTATAATTCATGTACTATTTAAAAATCTTCACTCTCATAACATTTTAAACATATTATTAATCACCACTATTTTCAATATCGAATTATTCGACAAGAGTCCTGATTCTCTGTTTTTCCTAATCGGAAAATCAATTTCCGACTAGGTCATTTCTTTGGGGTGTAACATTTACAATATTTATGAATATTTTAAAAAATATTTTAATATAAAAATAAAAAGAGATATTTGTTGCCTTTCATTCCTGCATGTGATGTGTATAAACAATAATTTTAAATAAACGAACTAACTAATATGCATGTAGTTATTTTTTAATTGACAAATTTAAAAGTTTTTAATAATAAAATAATTAGATGTGAAACTAATACGATTTGATGATAACATGAAGAAGTTAATATATATGCATGTATTCATTTTTTATAATTATAAATTTAAAAATTACTACTCCATTTGATAGTAAAATAATTAGATGTGAATGGTATTTCTTTGGAACATAACATTAAGAAAATCAAGTATATATGCATGTAGTCGTTTTCAAATTGAAACTTTTAAAAATATAATAATAAAATAATTAGATATGAATGACTCTAATTATTTCATTTGATGATAACCCTAAACCCTCAATCACCAATGGCTTCAACAAAAACACCGCGTTCCAATAAAAAAGGATGAGAGCTCGACGGCTCTCCTGGTTATCACCATCCAAGGATAACTTGGAGACACTCTACATTACTGAGAGATAGACAGCAGATCATAGGAAAGAGATTCGCATCATGTTTTGAGCGAATCCTGGTTGGATTCAACGCTCGTGAAATTAAAGGCATGTTGCTTGATAATGAACCTCTGAAGAAACTCTATGCAATTTACTGTGACATGGAAAAAGATGCTGAAATATCACATAGAGCTGAAGAGGCTAGCAATGTACCCAATGTCGAAATCATTACCATAGATTAAGATAATTGTTAGATAAAATTATTTTGATGTTTTGGGTTTGTTTCATTTCTCATTTCCAGTTGTTGGAAAAATAATTGTTAGATACAATGATTTCGATGTTTAGGGTTTGTTTTATTTCTCAT